>NC_056747.1:973872789-973957789 GCF_019279795.1 Protopterus annectens
AAGATTCAAAGTATTGTTACAACAAGAGAATATAGCTTACATATGCAGGAATGAAAATTTACATAGATGTTATATAAGAGAAAAGGACAGACAGGAAATTATACACAAAACATTGATTTCGTTACAGATACTGGAAAATAGACTGAAATCAGAGATTTTCCTTATTACTAAAAGGAAAGAGAAATTTTAGAGATCTGCAATTAGGGAAATGGGCTAGGGAAGTGGAACTAGAAGTTATGAGATATGTAGTTAGTCAGGTTCACGACTATGTACTGGCATACTTCAGCTTAGAGCAATTGCAGGTAACAGCATGAATGATTTTATTTTAATAACTTTTTGGCACTTGTTCCATGAGGATGTGCAATAGGTATTTAAGGAAGCAAGAAAACCTGCAACTTGAAAATCTTGCATTTATATGGGGAAGAGGGTTTTCTTGGTGGTTTTAGCCAATAACAGAAGTCACGAAAGGTTTTTGAACTCTGTTTTTTAAATATTTGTGTATGCGACTTAAAAATAGTTTGTCATATGCCATTATCAAAGTGCATCCTGTGGCCATCTCAGCTTGTCTGCCCATGGATCACCCTCTTTTCATGTCTCTTGGTGTCTAAACAGTTTATGAAAGGAGTGTTGCACATGAGAACCCTCAAAAGCAAATTTCTCCTCCCTGGGATCTTAGCTTCTTGAAAAAATTGACCTCACCTCCTTTTGAACCTTCCTGTCAGGATCAACTACAGTTCTTTATTTGGGACAGTTAGACTCGCTTTGCAGATGGCAGAGCAGTGACTAAATGTGATGTGTAAACAAATGGGGACTGTGGATACCAGGTCTTACCTTCTGTGCATACTTGCTGTAGTAACCTGGAAGAGAAATTCAGCTTAATTTGACTCCTCAGGCTTTGTGTTCCATCAGAGGAAAACTTTATTGCAGACAAGCTCAGCAGGACCAGGACATGCCTCCATGAATGGAAACCTCTTTCTGGGGGCTTCCAAGAAATGATTTGTCTGTGGGGGAGCACCTTAAGTAGATCTGTTTGCCTCCCTTCAAAACAGACATCTTAAGAAGTTCTGCTTCAGGCTTGATGGACAGATGCTTTGTCATACCAGTGGAAGGTAAGTTTCCAGTATGCTTCTCTACCCTTTCCACTGATATCAGGGTTTCTTGTAAGGATCTAAAAAGACTCTCCAAAAATTGTGATGGTGACTCCCTTTTGGCAAAGGCAGTAGTTGTCCTCTTCAATTGGCCATGGGCAAAGCTACCTAACAGAGTGCATTTGCTTGCACAAGACAGGGAAAGTCTGATACACCCCAGTCTAGAAAGTCTTCAGTTAACTGCCTGAAAGTTAAATTTGATATCTTTTTGTCACCTTTTTTTCTGAGGACGTGCAACAGGAACTTAAGTGTGAGGGGGCAATTAAACCTGTTACTAGACAAAAATCGTATGTGTTCAAATGGAAAAGATTTTCTAGTTGGTGCCCGTCAAATGATTGAGTTACTGCCCAGTGGCCTTTTTGTATTTCTCCATCAAGGTACAGTTTACGTCTGTTTTTGTTAATCTGCACTTAGATATCCCCTTTCTGACCATCTTCAAGTTTGTGTTTGAAAGCGTTGCATACTCATCTACCTAGAAAGCTGGTGAGTTCTCCTTGGGATCTGAATGTTGTGCTTAAAGCTTACTCAGTCTCCTTTTGAACCAGCTCTTGAGGCTGAATTGAGATGTTTAACTTGGAATACAGTTTTACTTACTGCTCTGATTTCTGCTAGGCGAGTATCTGAGTTACAAGCTCTTATTGTGAGTTAGCATTACCTTGTCTTCCAAAGGACAGGATTTCTTTGAAAACAAATTCTACCATTATGCTTAAAGTTTAAAAGTTGTTGACCCCCAGTTTTCTTTTCCAGATCCAAGAGCATCGGAAAACAGATCCTTTATACTCTGTCCACAGGCAGCTCAAACAGTACTTAGACAAAACTCAAACTTTTAGGAAAGACCACAGTGGTGCAGCGGTTAGCGTTGTCGCCTCACAGCAAAAGGTTCTCTGGTTCGATCTTCAGCTGGGGAGCCTTCTGAGTGTAGTCTGCATGTCCTCCCTGTGGTCGCGTGGGTTTCCTCCGGGTGCTCCGGTTTCCTCCCACATCCCAAAGACATGCTGTAGGTGGATTGGACAGTCTAAATTGGCCCTAGGCATGAGTGTGTGCATTCCGTGGAAGGTTGGACGCCGGGCTGGCAACTCGACACCGTAAAACTCCACTGCCAATCATGAGCGGACAGGTGATCCACTGTGATGACCCCTAACCGGGAAAAAGACGAAAGGGAGGAAAAGATCAACTTTTTATCTTGTTTGAAGGTTAGAGGAATGAACCAGTGTTAAAACAGACCTTTCCCAATTGGTTGTCTCGTACTGTTGCCTTTTGTTATACTCGCCATACTAAGCCACTTACAGGTAGGGTTACAGCCCATTTCACAAGGCTTTTGTGGCATTTTGGAATTGGGTGAACTAGAAATATTCTAGAGGCAGCAACATGATATTCTGTACACATGCTTACAAAGCACTGCAAACTGGATTTCTTTTACAGGTCCAGAACAGGCTTTGCTAGGACCATTTCCCCATGGGCTCTTGGAGTCTGTTTATTGGCTTCCTCTTCTTTAACTTTTTGTTTCCTAAGCTATGGTACAGTTGCATAAGTAAAACTTATCAAAACAGTAGATGTTTAATACCTCACTGTTACAGTAGCTTCCCCTCTCTCAAGCTCCATGTTCTTGCTTGTATTTTTTGATGGTGAAACGGTATGGATTTGCTCACCCTTGTTTCTTAGTATTGTCTAAAGGGTTTTTGCCTCCCTCCTGGTCATAAAGTTCTCTGAAGCTTTTCTCTTCTCCAACTGTCTTTGTATGGAGCTCTACACCAGCTCCTGGCATTTGGAGTGTGTGGAAGGCTTGCGAAGCTGACTGACTGCATTGGGAGTAAGACCCATATAGGTTACTGTAAAAGTGATTTCTTAGAACATTTACTGTTATGGTAGGTTTTTACACAACTATTTTTTTTGCTGGTAGTTTATGTACTGTGAAGTCAGAACAGAATCCCATCTCTCTACACTGTCTGCCCAACTAAACTGTAGAACTGTGACAGTGATAAATCCACTAAAAAGCAAGGAAAAAAGAATCCAGCAGTACTGTTGCTTGCTCTTTGGAAGTCTGGTGAACTTCTCAGTGCTGTCTTGGTACCATAGCGTATGGATGGGGTGGCAGGACAGCATAGGCATTTCTTGATTTTGAAGAGTTGCTGGTGTACAACTACACATTTTCATTTTTGGTTGCATTGGCATGATTATAACTCCTCTTTGAGAGCAGTCTTAACAGGGTGCTTTTTGAAATTCCAAGGACTGGAGATTCTATACTTGGGACAGTAAAACTGCAAGTGAGAATGAGGCAGTAAATAGCAAGTCTGATGACGTGGTAGCACAGAATATTCTCCATATTCTGAGGTACAGAGATCTGGGAGCTTATAAAAGTAACAGGTTGGCACAGCTCATAATATTGGGAGGTAAAGCCACCTTGCAAGATCACTTAAAAGATGTATCGGTGAGTTTTGGAATTCACTTTTTGACGTAAATTCCATTTTATATGTTATCCAAGAGTTTGTAATACCGGGCCTCTTGCTTTCTGAAAATGTATTATTATTTTTTTATGTTTTGAACCTTTGTAAACAGTATCACTCTGGTGTAAGAATAAGTAAAGTGCTTGTAAAATAAGAGACTGATTTTGAAGCTGTTCCCCCAGTTTTGTTTATTCTTTGTCTTTGTGCTTTGCAGTCTTTATGCTTTAAATTTGCCATTGAGGTTGTTTTGCTGTGTAATCCCTAACATTTCCACTCCTGCTTTGTTTTTGTGCTGCTGATATCAATGCAGTACATACCTTATGGCTCCTTTGTTGCTGCTTGCCTCTGCAACATCCACATAGCCTGATTGAAATTTCAGTCTTGTTCTTTTTTTTAAAAGTTTTCCCCTGCAGGCAGTCTGATTTATAATTATACTGTGTCCAGCAGGCACTGGTCTCTTAAATGAAGCCTTTGGAGAATTATTAATTGCCCTTTAGTTCTGCATGGTAGAACATCCTACAGGAATACATATCTCGTTTTTATAACAGCTTATTAAGCTCTTGTGTATAACTGTAATAAGAATGTTAATCCGTTGTGTTTTCTTCACCAAGCCTGAGTGTGTGCATCACATTGTTAATGAACAAAATGCAGTTCATATTAATGAATTATCACAGAATAATGCGAGTTAACTACTTGTTCTTCATGCTGGTTTGAGCACGGTGGGTCCATTGTGTGTGGGGTGGGGAGTTCTGTGCGTTTATGGTGCGTGTGTACGTGCATTAGAGCGAGTAGACATTCCACCCTCCCTGAAGAGGTGTCATTTATTGCAATTGGATTTTCCTGAACTTTTTCCAATTATTCCTGTTCTTTCAGCATTGCAGGATGTTTTTTTACAGCTTGTAACTTGTCTTGACAGCTAGCCTGCTGCCTCCAATAAAGCAGATAGATTGTATAAAATTCGTCAATTGTAAACTAATTTAAATGCTAATCCCAGATCAGACCCAGAAGTTATTGCTTCCCTTCTGAATAAGGCTGGGAAAGTTTGTGATGGATTTGGGAAAAAAAGTGCATTCTTCTGCTACACTTAGAATGCTCGACTGTCCCACATATACATTCAGGTTATGCTTCTCTCATTTTCGAGCATAAGTATTATTGCATCTCTTTTCACTTCTGTGGAAAAATTATTTTGTGTAACCTTATTGCTTTTGTGTCTGAAGTGATTATCCATGGGATGAAATGTGCTTGATTCTGCTGTTGCTGATAAAAGTCATGAAATGGTTTGCTTGGCTGCACTCTTAAAACCTTCGAAAGGATGTCAAAGCAGAAATTTTGAATTTTCTCGTAGAAAGTTGGGCTTTTGGGCTGTCTGCTGCAGAACTTAAGTGTGAGAGAGCTAAGCTGGTTTAAAGACTTTCTCATATTGTTCATCCTTCTTTCTGCATGTTTACCAAGAGGTCTAATAGTACCCCTAGAATATTTTTGAAAAAGCAAAATAAACACAGCAAGCAGTTGGTAAGCAGATGTTTAAAAAGCAGTGGCAGGGAGGTTTGAAAAAGAAAAGATGAACCCCTCAGAACAAAGGACAGCTGAGCTGTGAGAGATGCACTTATATAGCCAAACTGGAAGCAAAGCTCTCCTCACCCAAGACTGGACTAGACAGGCAAGAGGAGAAGGTAAACACTTGCACCACACCACACTCATCACGTAGTCCCTCAAAACCTACACCACCAAAACACACACACACAAACACAAAATACACACCTACATTCACAGAGACTCTCAATAAAAATCTACCCAAGCAACAGGGACCTCCAAAGCTGAAACGCAAGCAACCTCCACCCCCCAACCCAATCCAAATGACACATAGCCCACAAACTCAGTGTGCTACTCAACCACATCCCATAAGGCAGAACAACGTACCCAACACTCTAGTCATAGATGATACTATAGTCAGGCACACTTATGTTCTACTCACTATGCTAAACAAGGAGAAAGTTACTGTCAGCTGCCTGTCTGGTGCCAGGATTCGCTACATAATGCATGCACTCAAGTCAGTCCACAACAAACACAAATATGACTCTGCCATTGTCCATGTTGGTGTGAATGACCTGAGACGTACCTCAATGGACTACATGAAGAGACATGGAGCAGCTGTCCAATATTGTAGCCCAGGCAGGTATGACCCTAGCTCTGAGTAGCATCCCGCCATCACCCTGAGTGATACCACAGTACAAGGACAAAATGATTGACTTCAACAATTGGCTAAGCTTTTGGTGTCATTCTACGGGGATCCAGTATCTGTCTGCCTGGGATGACATCGACAGACCACGATGCTTTGTCAAAGATGGCCTGCACCTGTCGCCGTTAGGATTCTGGATACTGGCTAAGGCTCTTGCCACCCCTTTAGTGCCTTTTCTTAGGCAAGGTTCATAGGTTCATAGGTTCATAGGTTCATACTAGGCTATCTGCCCGAGGGCATTTACAAGCCTAGCCCATAGTTTTGTGGCTTACGCCACCCCTTTAGTATGGGGAACTATACCCATTATTTTGCTGTGCCTCTGTTGAGCAGTGACACTGAGGTAATCCCTGGGGTATATCTGCGATCTCCCATCCATTGGTCAAGATTTCTCTTGAACAAGGCCAGCGAGGTGCTCTGCCTCACATATACCGGGATTTTATTCCACAGCATAGGGAGTCTTTGGGTGATGAATCTATCCCTCCAGCACGTCCTATTAATAGCCGTGTCGAGGTTTAAGTCTCCGCCCTTGTGGCTCTGACGGATCTAGATTTTTGAGGTGAAGCATATTCATCAAATCTGGGTTTGACATGGCCTTGTATGTTAGGCAAAGGTCACCTCTGAGCAAGCGTGGCGACTGAATAGAGCTGGAGTTCTTTCAGTCGGGCAGCATAGGACAGATATTTGAGACCCTTTATCCTTTTGGTGAGGAACTTTGTGGCCTCTCCAGCTGCTGCAAGTGTCGGGTCAGATACATTCGAATGGGGCATTGTACTCAATCATTGGTCTGATGAGTGATGAGTATAGGGAGACTATGACCTCCCTTGATCTAGACGAGAATCCCTTCATGATAAGGTGGGCAATGTAGAAGGTCTTCCTAACTACTTTAGCTACATGGGTGTCGAATGACAGACTACTATCAACCTGGGTCCCCAGGTCCCTGATAACTTCTTCTGTACTCAGTGGATTGCCACCTATTTGGTAGCTAGGGGTAACCTTGTTTTTCCCGAAGGGTATGACTATGCATTTTTGGCATTTAACTTTAGGCCATGGCTCTGGCACCAGTTATCCGTTTCTGTGAGACCCTTCTGAAGGATATCTGTGTCAGATGTGTTTTCTACTATGGCACCCAGTTTGCAGTCATCTGCAAACTTTGTCAGCCATAACCCTCCTGTGTTTGCTTGTACTTCCGAAAAGTAGATGCCAAACAAGAGTGGGCCCAGGACTGAGCCCTGTGGTACACCACTTGTGACAGGCTTTGAGTCTGACATGGCGCCAGCAACTCTGACCCTGTGGGTTCTGTCACTCAGCCAGTTTGCAACCCATCTTGTGATGTATGGGTTAACATTTAAGCTGATGAGTTTTTCAATGATACCCGAGTGGGGTATTGTATCAAAGGCCTTCGCCAGATCGAGGTAGGCTGTATGGACTGCCTTTCCTGCATCAATGGCTTTGGTGACTGTTTCAAAAAAGTCAACCAAGTTTAGAAGGCATGATCTGCCTTTGACAAAGCCAAACTGGGATGGATCCAAAGTCTGCAAATTCCCTATGTCTTTATTTATGAGGTCCATTATGATCCTCTCCATGGCTTTGCAGATAAGGCTTGTCAAGCTAATGGGCCGGTAATTTCCAGGGTCGGTGGAGGCACCGCCTTTGTGAAGTGGGACCACAGTTGCAGTGCGCCACTCCCTGGGTACGTATCCAGAGGTAAGACTATGATTAAACAGCTGTCCTAGCTGTGGGTTTAATTCCTCGTTGAGTTCGTGGAGCACACAGCCGGGGACACCATCAGGTCCCATGGATGCTGTGTTTTTTGCTTCAAATGACAACTTCACCACCGTAACAGGTACAAGCAAGCAAAATCTGAGGGTAATGCTACTCAAGTGCTAGAAGTCTAAACCTCAAAATGCACTACCGCCCCATCAGCCTGACAAGCCTGGTCCTTAAAATGGAGAACATCGACATCTGTGCAGTGACAGAGATCTGGTTCAAGGCTCCAGAGAGCACCCCCTGCATTACCAGGCTGTAGTTCATACCACACCTTTCGGCCACCTAACTTGGACCGAAACACTAAAAGTGGAGGCGTGTCCATATTCATTAAGGATATCCACACCTCCAGGCTAGTTGCTCAGCATATAATGCATCGGAGGTTATCCAACTGCAACTAACTCTGGGCATACCGCAGTCCAAATTGTAGCTTGCTATAGATCCCCCACCATGTCCCAGGATTCCCCCTCCTCATTTCTTGATGCACTGGAAAATATTGGGGTACAACCTAACACCCTAATAATGGGCGATTTCTACTACCCCACCATTAACTGGGAAAACTACTCGTGTACCAACTCTTGTGCTCAACGTTTTCTGGAATTCGTAAATTCCAAAGCCTTGGATCAACTTATCCACACCCCCACCAGGGGCAGCAATAGTCTAGATCTGGTCATTACCAACATGGGCAACCGGTGTTCCACACCAGAGGTTAATTCCTTGTTGGTCAAATCAGACCACAAGCTGATTACCCTAGACATACACATCCCACCCCCACCCCCATTAGGGAAACTACCGTAAAAAATTTCTCCAAAACCAGCTTCACGTTTCTTAAGACAGAGGTGGCAAACTTCATGACACCCAGGCTGACGGACAATAGAGGTATGACTGCTGAATCCTACACAAATGCACTTTGTAAGCACTTACACGAGTGCATGGGTCCTGCAATCCCTAATAGAACCAAGATGCTATCCTCCAAAAAAAGGAAGCCAATCTGGTGGTCCCCTGCCATAAACAAGCTCTGCAACAGATGAAAGAAACTGTTGCAAAAGAGAGTAAAATCCCATGATTGGAGGAACTCCCTGGTCAGCCTCTGTAAGAAGCTGAGATCCCTCATAAAATCCTCCAAAGCTAGTTACGAAAACAAAATCGCCACTGATTCTAAAGACAACCACAAAGCATTCTCTAGGTATGTCAAGAATCTCAATGGCAACTTAGATCTGCTCTGAGTTACAGCATAATGGCACTAAATATACAGAACCAACTGATATTGCCAACAACTTGGTGGATAGGTTCAGTGCTAACTTTACCCCCCCCCCCCCCCATCTCCTAAAGGGCCCATCTCTATACTGGAAGAATGCAAAGTTCCTGTAATCACGGATGCACAGGTGAAAAAAGACACTCTCCAAAGCCATGAACACAGCATCCATGGGACCTGACAACATCTCAGGCTGCGTTCTATACAAACTGCGGAATGAACTGGCACCCCACCTAAGTACCATGTTCAATCATAGCCTCACCTCAGACTTTGTGCCCACTGAATGGTGCACAGTGACAATTATCCCACTCTACAAAGGGGGAGCCACCACAAACCCCAGGAACTACCGCCCCGTCAGCCTGACAAGCCTGGTCTGGAAGGCTATGGGACGTATCATCATGGAACTTATAAACAATGACATTGGTAATGTCCAAACTCTGGACCTCACCCAGTTTGGGTTTGTGTAAGGCAAATTATGTTTCCTAAACCTGATAGACTTCTTTCAAGCAGTCACCAAAGCCGTAGACTTCTTTGAAGCAGTCACCAAAGCCATAGATGAGGGTAAGGTGGTTCACACAGCCTATCTAGATCTCGCCAAGGCTTTCGACACCATCCCCCACTCTGGAATTATAGATAAACTCACTAAACTAGGTATAAATTTCTGTCACAAGATGGGTTGCCAACTGGTTCACTGACGGAACACATACTGTGAAAGTAGCAGACCAATCCAAAAGACCACTGACAAGTGGAGTACCACAGGGCTCAGTCCTGGGTCCTCCCCTGTTTGGTATCTACTTCTCTGAAGTATGGGCTAACACCTTTTAGCTCATTTCTGCTCCAGTTGTTTTTTTTTAATTTTTTTTACTAGCACAGGAGGTTTTTGGCTAACTAATTTCGCAGATGACTGCATACTAAGAATCATAATCAAAACTCCTAATGATGTGGACATCCTACAAAAGGGCCTTACTGAGACAGATACCTGGTGTCAAAGCCATGGCCTCAAGCTCAGTGCCAAAAAGTGCATTGTCATCCCTTTTGGTAAAAACTCTGTACCCATGAACTACCACATAGGTGATAGTGTACTTAACGCTGAAAGAGTAATAAGAGACCTTGGGACACAGGTGGACAATTGTCTCTCCTTTGATAAGTCACATCGCTACAGTAGTCAGGAAATTCTTCTACGTGGCACACATCACAAAAGGTTTCTCATCCAGGAAAAAAGAGGTCGTTGTTCCCCTCTACTTGTCACTCATTAGACCCATTATAGAGTACAATGCAACTTTTGGTATGTACCTCACAAGACCTCTACAACAACTGGAAAGGCCGCAGAAATACCTCACAAAGAGGATTACCAGCCTCAAACAGATGCCCTATTGTCTCAAAAAACTCCAGCTTTACATACAAAGCTATGGCACTGTTGGACATGCTCCGCTTAAAGAAATCCCAGTCCCTCCAAGCTACACACTTTAGGGACCTAAACCTTGTCACCACAATAAGCAGAACATGCTGGAGGGATAGATTCCTGTCCCAGAAACTTCCCATACTTTGGAACAAACTACCTATCTATATTAAACAAAGCTCCTCATTAGCACTCTTCAAGAAAAATCTTGATGATTGGATGTGAGATGGGAAATTCACCCTGGGGATCACTTCTGTGGCTGTGCTCGACAGGGACACAGGAAAATAATTTTCTTGGGTGGCAAAAGAAAGGGTACCGTTTGGCTAGGCTTATATAGGCCATAGGGCCAATAGTCTAGTACCTACCTACCTATGAACCTATAAGTCTGAATGGCCTATTTGCAAGACGTCTCATCCCCCTCTTTCCCTGGCAAACCCTTAATCTTTCCAGAAAATCTGAACCTCCATTTGTGTCTTCAGCAGTAGATATTTTTAAACAGCTGGGTTTTGAAAGTAATCAGTGAAGGCTACAGATGGCAGTAGGAGTCTCTCCATTTTTTTTTTTTTGCTAGATTTCCTCCATTTGCCAGATCAAGCTCCCATTTTCCCCTCCTGTCAGTGAGTATCTGCTGTCTCTGGGGATGACAGCTGTCCTTCCGGAATCACTCAGAAGAGTTTTATTCATGAATATTTCTAGTAACAAAAAAGCTTCACGGAAACCAGTTCTGAGTCTTGCCTTCTAAATGAGTTTGTGGTGGTGCCCAAATTCGTAATGTTATCCCTTCATAACTTGTTACCTCTCATTTCTCATCTGAGTTTTCTTGTGACCTTGGATTTAAAAAATGCATGCCATCACATTCCTGTAGGTAGAGATTTCAGATGTTCCTGTGTCTGGATTACATTATCTATTCTATGCATTACCCATTGGTGTATCCGCTGCTCAAAGGATATTCACAAAGTCCCTTGCTCTGTTGATAGCTTACTGCAGACTGCAAGATGTTCATCTTGTTACGCTGCTGCAGTCATTACACTTTGGTTATCCTGCCGTCAGGTGGTCCCGTAGTCGGCCAGAGTTCCAAAGTCTTGGTCCGGCGTCGGTTGCTGTCTCTTCTTCCCTGACGTCAGTGCGCCAGGAGTATATAAGATGCATCCAACGCCATTTTCTTCAGTCTTTCTTGCCGCGCGGTGCCCGAAGCAGAAGCAGTTCGCAAGTGCCGGTCGGCCGACTCCTGAGATTTTCGAAGCCGAATTTCAGATCCAAAGTCTTCGATAAAGCTAAGTACCCCGTTGGGGAAACTTTGTTCTTGCCTCGGACCGATGTCAGAAAAAGTTAATAATTGTATTTCTTGCGGGAAGCAAATATCTCATAAGGACTTCCACTCTTACTGTATTCCATGCCTAGGCCCTGATCACGATGTCACTAGTTGTCAGTTTTGTGCTAGATTTAACAAACGCACTATAAAAAGATGTTTTGATTTTGCTTTGCACTACTTTGGTCGAAGGTTCAATTATACTATGCCATCGGATCAACCGACGACCTCAATACCGAAAAAACGCAAAGACAAGGATAAAGACAGGCATCCGAGGTCCAAAACCAATGACGAAACCTCTTCTAGGACAGTCGCCGGTTCTCAGTGAGGCACTTTCGCAGCCCCTGACACCCGCTACCTTAGAGCCACAGGCCGCTTCAGACTCCCACGTGGAGACAACTAGGCCTCTGGAAACTCAAGGTATTGGGCCTACAGAAACTAATCTCTCAGATGGGTCTTGAGCCGCTGAGCAGGCATCAGCTTCTGAGGGTGTTTTCAGACCTTCACAACTTACAATTAAAAACAGCCAAGACAAAGGTACCATTAAAGACAAAGAAACAAGTACAGCATTCTCCTGGACAGTCCTCCATGCCTAAGAAACAGATGCTTAAAATGGCCGAAGACATCAGGGGTTCCCATCCCCCTCCTGAGAAAAGGCCTAGGCAGGATACAGACTATGATTCCTCTGATCAGGTTTCCATTTCCTTTGATTCCTCTTCAGACCAGGGATACTCTGTACCCCCCCATGAGGAGTCTGATGCTGAAGAATCTATCCCTTCAGCCTCTCCTCCTGAGGATTATTCTTTTGGGGAAACCTTACATACCATGAGGGAGCATTTCCATTGGGAAAGTCAGGATTACTCAGAATCCAAGAAAAGGCTGAGGGATTTCCTTTTATTGCCTCAGCACAGGCCCCTGGCTATTCCGCCTGTGCTAGATATTGTGGATGATGTGTTCTCTGAATCCAGCCTATCTCCTGATTCTTTGCCCCATGCTCCAGCCAAGCCAGATAGGTATTAGAGTCCCTGACTCTCACAAGTTTCTTTACAAAAACCCTTCTGCTGATCCAGAAACTATTTCCCAGGGTCCAAAAGGGGTCAAGGCTTCCACTGCAAAAAATACAGTACCCTCTGACAGAGATTCCAGAGCTTTGGATAGATGGGGGAAGAAAGTATACACTTCTGCAACGTTAGCAGTAAGAGCTTTAAATTGCCAGTTTCACATGCTTAAGTACCAACAATATTTAATGGCTCAGTTAAAACAGAAAATGCTTGCAAGCTCAGAAGCTCCTGATTGTAAAGAAATTCAGGATTTATTGCATGCAGTTGAACAGGTGGGAAAACATACTCTGCAATGTGGTTTTGATTCTTTAGAGGCCTCTTGTAGAGCCGCAGTTGCAGGTTCTGTGATTCGAAGACATGCTTGGTTAAAAGAACAGAGTTTACCTGATCATGTTAAGGCAAAATTATTGGATGCTCCTTTACAGCATGATACCTTGTTTGGTGTTAAGGCAGAAGAGGTGTTAAAGAAAATGGAGGATAAAGCTAAATCTATGCAAACGGTCAAGGATTTCTTACAGATTCAGCCACCTTGGTTTAGCAGAAATTGGCCAACAAAGAATTGGTCCTTTCCAGTGTCAGGCCACAGAGAGGCAGATACAGACGCCCAAGAGGCAGATCTCAACCCCAAGCCTCAAACAGACAACGACAGTGGGGCACCTCAACCCCAAAAGGAGGTGAGGACCTGTCTCAACCTTACAGGAAACGGTCACAATGACTTTCCCCTTCGTACGCCAAGCATGTCCCTTTTGGAAGCCCTCTTAGGGGGAAAACTAGCACATTTTTCTCAAAACTGACAATCACCCAAGACAAATGGGTTCTGAATATTGTGTCTGAAGGTTACAGGTTCCACTTTCATACTTTACCAAGGCTAAAAGGCATGCCAGACCTGCCACAAAATCAATGGGCAGAGGCACAAAAACAAATTTCAGCCCTCATGGACATGAGAGCTATTCAGAAAGTACCACAACAGGAACAAGGACAAGGATTTTACTCAAGACTCTTCCTGGTCCCCAGAAAGGACAAGGCCTGGAAGGCCCATACTAGACCTTTCATTTCTGAGTACTTACCTGGAAATTCCGAAATTCAAAATGTTGACATTACAGCAGCTTCTACCCATGCTGGGCAAGAAGGCTTGGCTTGTTACTCTGCACCTCAAAGAGGCATACCTGCATGTCCCTATCAGACAAAATTGCAGAAGATACCGCAGATTCAAAGCTGGTAGAATGCACTACCAGTTCTCTGCACTGCCCTTTGGCTTATCTACTGCGCCTAGGGTCTTCACAAAGTGCCCGGCACCAGTAATTGCAGTTTGCAGACAAAAAGGAATTCAAATATATCCATACATGGACGACTGCCTCATTCAAGCAGAGACAAAGGACATTCTTCTGCAGCATGTGGCGTTTGTAAAAAGGTTGCTAATTTCTCTAGGGTACACAGTAAACAAAAAGAAGTCAAAACCAGTGCCCTCGCAACAGATTATACTCCTGGGTGCCAGCTTAAATACAATGGCCCAGATGACTTACCTCACGCCAGACAAACAAGTTCAACTAACTCAATATTTTCAATTACTGGCAAAAAGTCCCATCTCCCTGCAAGAAAAATTCTGCAGGCCCTGGGATTCATGGTATCCTGCATACTACCATTACCATATGCCAGACTGCATATGAGGAAATTACAATGGTACCTAAAAAGTGTTTGGACTCGACACGCTCACAGTTTAGAAGCAGTAATACCAATTATTCCCTGCCTACAACAGGAGTTTCGATGGTGGGCACAGGCATGTCACCTAAACAAGGGTCAGCCTTTTACCCAACCCACAGCCAGGCAAACTCTAACAACAAATGCTTCGGATTACGCCTGGGAAGCGCACATGGCAGGAAAATGCATTCAGGGCAAGTGGACCACAGACCAGATGCATCTTCACATCAATCAAAAAGAGATGTTGGCTGTTCAAAATGCCCTAACAGCTTTCAAGGACCTTCTACATCCAGGACAATTATTCCTAAAGACAGACAACACCGCAGTAATGTGGTATATAAACAAGCAAACTCATTCTTATCCCCTATGCAGGCAAGCCATGACCTTGTGGAACACAGCTCTAACGTATCAAGTTCACCTGCAAGCACATTTCCTGCCAGGAAATAAAAATACTCTGGCAGACTATCTAAGCAGAAATGTCATGGACCCTCAGGAATGGAAATTGAATCCACAAATCTTCAGCATGGTAACGCAAAAATGGGGATGCCCAGATGTAGATCTTTTTGCCTCCCCACTGAATTGCCAACTACAAAAATTGTGCACAAGGACTTATCACAAACAAGCATGGAAAGTGGATGCTCCTTTGTTCAGCTGGAAAAACCTAAAAGTTTATGCCTTCCCGCCTCTGCCTCTCCTTTCAAAGGTACTCCTAAAAGCCAGACAAGAAAAACCACAGATGATCCTGATTGCTCCAGACTGGCCACGCCAGCACTGGTACCCTATCTTAAGGAACTTGGCTCAAGGCCCACCATGGATTTTGCCTCAAATTCCACACCTTCTGACTCAATCAGATCCTGCACGGTCAGCTCAAAACCCTAAACCTGGCTGCATGGCAGATACATTAATCAAACAGGCAACACCTCTTTCTAAAGCTGTTATGGATGTCATTTTGGAGGCCAGGAGGCCTAGCACCAGAAAAGCTTACTCAGAAAAATGGAAGAGATTCTGCGCCTGGAACCAGGCTCAAAGCCTTGACCCTCTTGTTCCAAACATTCCTCAGATTTTACAATACTTAACTGAGATGCTGGACAGAGGCCTATCCTTCTCATCAATTAAGATCCACGCCTCTGCCATTTCAGCACATTACAACACAGATCCTCCTTTATTCTCTCATCCCTTGCTAAAGCAGTACCTCAGAGGGGCTAAAAACATAAGACCGCCCCGGAGAGCGCCAACACCAACTTGGGACCTCAATTTCGTTTTGGAAAAACTGACCCTACCACCTTTTGAGCCAGCCAATACAGCCGATCTAAAATTTTTATCATGGAAAACAGCTCTGCTCCTTGCAGTAACTTCAGCACGAAGAGTCTCAGAGCTACAGGCATTAATGGCAGCAGAACCTTTTATAATTTTTCATCAGGACCAGGTATCTTTGTCCCCTACCTTTATGCCAAAGGTGATGTCTAGTGTGGCTCTTAACCAAACCATCCATTTGCCAACTTTTTATCCAAACCTCCAGAATAAAGGGGAGAAACTTCTGCATTCTTTGGACATACACAGGCAGTTACGCTTCTACTTGGACAAAACAAAAGCTTTCAGGAAAACTGAGCAACTGTTTGTAGCATATGCTGCAGGATCACAGGGGAAGGCTATCTCAAAGCAGACTATATCCAAATGGATAGGACACTGTATTCGGTACTGCTACACACAGCATGGAAAATCAGTCCCAAATAACATTAGGCCACATTCCACCAGGGCAACAGCCACTTCAACAGCCTTTCTCAGAGGAGTACCTACCAAGGAAATTTTGGAGGCTGCAACTTGGAGTTCAGTGCACACCTTTGCCAAGCATTACCACCTGCCTCTTTACTCTAAATCCAGAGCAGGATTTTCCACTGCAGTTCTGCAGAGCCTCATAGCCAATCCTAACTCTTTATAGACCAGCCACCCAACCTTAGCTTTGGGATTCTTCCCAAGTGTAATGACTGCAGCAGTGTAACACGATGAACATAGTACAGTTTTGCACCTACCATAAATGTAGATGTTAGTGTTCACACTGCTGCAGTCCAGGTTACCCTCCCTCCATCCTCTCTGAACTAGCTGGACTTACCTATACCTTTCTGTCCTATACAACCTTTGTGGTGTATTTGCTTGTAACTGAAGGTATTGTTTTTATTTTATATATATATTTTTGATTAGCAATATGTATTGCCTACCTACTTGGGGGCACCTGACATCTGGGTTAAGAAAAACTGAAGAAAATGGCGTCTGATGCATTTTGTATACCCCTGGCGCACTGACATCAGGGAAAAAGCGTCAGCAACTGACGCCGGACCAAGACTTTGGAACTCTGGCCGACTACGGGACCGCCTGACGGCAGGATAACCCAAGTGTAATGACTGCAGCAGTGTGAACACTCGAACATCTACATTTATGGTAGGTACAAAACTGTACTGTATTCACTCATTTTCGTTACTTAAAAAATATTCTGCAAAGATAAGCAAGTAGTCTAAAGTGTCAGGAATTTCTCTCTTGGGTGAGGAATCTCCTACACCAACTGGGATTTCATGAGAATTTACAAAAGTCTTGTTTGACTCCTTCCAACATAAGCTTTCTTGGGGGTGTTTTCTAGATAACTCAGTTCAAAGAGCTTTTCTTTTACAGGAAAAAGTAGATTTATATCTTGCTCTTTTCCTGTCATACTACTGTGTCAGCCAGGAAATGTCTCCAGGTTCTGAGTCTCATGGCTTCTATTGAATTGTGATTGTCATAATTTCTCTGGCAAGACTTTACATGAGAAAACTTGAATGGTACCTAAAGTCTGTCTGGCCCCAAACTATACATAGTCTTATAATCCAGGTTACAATTTTCGAGGCTGTGAAAAGGAAGATGTTTTGGTGGAAAAGCCAAATTTCTCAGATTTGGTTTCCTGTTTAACGTTCCAGATCAAGCACAGTCTGTAACAGACGTCTTGCTAGGGAGCAGTATCTTTGAAGATGGAACAAAAAAGATGAACCAAAACATGTGAACAAAAAAGAGGTGTTGGCACTTAAAAGCTTTCAACTTACTGCCATCTGTTGTCCCCAGGACCACTGCAAGTATTTACAGACAGCACCACAAGTGATGTCATATACAAATGGGAAACCAGATTTTACCCTCTGTGTAATAGCCATGGTAGCATGAGCTATACCTTTGCAGCACAGTTGCATTCTGCAGGCATATTGCATACCATCGGAGCGAAATTGTGTAGCAGACAAGCTTAACAGAACCGGAACAGACCCTCATGAATCTGAATTGAATCATATGGTCTTCCAGCGCCATTCCAGGGCTGTAGTGTTTCTCTAGTTCTGTATTATTTGAGAGCTTCATTTAACTCTAGGTTCTTAACATGAAAACAGTGTTACTGATTGCTGTGACCTCTGCAAGAAGACTATCAGATTGTTTTGCCTCCACTTACAACAGTCATCTGGAAAAATTCTGCTCCAGGACCCCATGCAAGAATGCCTTAAAGACGGATGCCTTTTTTCTTTTCTGTGGGCAAGAATGTTCCTGTATGCTTTACCATTCTATCTACTAATCGAGGGTTATTCTGAAGATTCAGACGTACTCAATAGCAGTTCTTCCTTTTGGAAATGGTGAAAGGCAATTACCACAAGCTTATTTTACGGACTGTATCTACTCATACAGGACAAAGGGGTGTTTGATGCATTTCTACCCTAAACTCCCTATGCTGTGGAATAAAATCCTGATCCATGTGAGGCAGAGCACCTCGCTGGCTCTGTTCAAGAGAAATCTTGACCTGTGGATGGGAGATCGTAGGTTTATCCCGGGAATCATCTCTGTGTCACTGCTGGACAGAGGCACAACAAAGTAATGGGCACAGTATTTTTTCATATAAGGGGTGGCGTAAGCCACAAAAATTTGGACTAGGCTTGTAAATGCCTTAGGGCAGATAGCCTAGTATAAACCTATGAACCTATGAACATCTGCAGCGAACTGCCTAGATGATATACTCTTAATACCTTTCAGGTACCTATTTTCTGAGACCATGCAGCATGTTGGGCAAGAAAACCTGCTTCTAGGCAATTGTATAATAGTAAATGGGAAATATGTGAGTAATTGGAAGAGATTTTCTAGCTGGTGCCAAGACAGGAGCCCAGCACCCTTTTAGGGCTAATGTTTATTTGGTTCTACATTATTTTTTAAAGTTACTGTCCTTCTGCCTGTCATTCTCCTCCATCAAGGTTGATTTGTTGGCCATTTAGTATGTTTGCCTATGGACCCCCCTCTTTCAAAGCTATCTCGTGTGAAAATGTTTTTGTAAAGGATGCTGCATACCATGCCCCCTAGGATGCAGGTGGCTGTTCTTTGGGATCTTGATTTCAAGCTGGAAACTTAGTGCATTTGAACCAGCTCATCAAACTGACTCTGTTCATAATGTGGTAACAGTGTTCCTGATTGCTGTGACCTTTGCAAAAAGAGTATCAAGAGTTGCAAGATATTATGGTGAGTAAATATTATCTCATATTCCACAAAAATAGGGTTTCCTTGAAAACTAGTCCTTTATTTATGCCTAAAGTTGTGCCAAGCTATCCATTTCTCTGTCTACTTTCCAGAACATAAATATAAAGGAGAATGTATACTCCATACCTTGGATGTCCACAGACAACTCCGGTACTAACCTAACAAGCTCTTTTATGAACTCTGATTAGTTGTTCACTTCTTGGAAGCTAAGAAAAACAACCTGTGTCAAAGCAGACTATTTCCAAGTGGTTGTCTTTATCTTGTGCTGTTACCTTTTCTTACACTGTTTATAAAGAGACAATTCCAGGCAGAGTCATGGCACATTCTACTCAGGCCTTGGTGTCTTCTGTGGTGTTTTGGAAAGGTGTGGATTCTAGAAGTATTCTAGAAACAGTAATTTGGTTCTCTAGTTTGTACTGATGTGTAAAAGTTGGCACAGAGTCCTTCATCAAGTCTAGGACAGGCTTTGCTAGGACCATTCTCCAGGAATTCCTGGACTTGCATTCCTTCCCCCTCAGTCATTCAGTATGATAATCTACCCATGTAGGTAAGGCTACTGCAGCAGTGATTCTGATGGTGAACATAGTACAGTTGTGCAAGTAACGTTACCAAAGCAATAGATATTCAAATTATCTCTGCTGCAGCAACTTCTCATTTTCCCACAACCCCCTTATTTTTTATATGATTTTGTTGTCAGGGTGAGGATCTACATTTTTACTTTTATAGCAGTGACCTTCTGAGGCTTTGCGTCCATTTCTTAATTGGCATGAAAGCTCTGAAGGGCTTGGCACCCCAACCACACACTGTCTTTTCTTCTTTTTTCCCCAGCTCAATTTGTGTTAAGTAACTACTTTGGTGCATGGAAGGTGCCCCTGAAGCTTTTGAAGCTGGCCAACTGTTGTCCTGTGCAGGATACAACCTGTATAGCCGTGGCCACTACTGCAATGATCATTTGAACATCCACTGTTATGATGAGTTTACTTACACAACTCTACTTTTTACCTTGTTTTTCATTTAGCCAAGTGCAATCACCACAAGGTAACTCATAGGATAGACTTACTTGTACAAGAAGACCTCCCTATTGCATACAAATCTGTAAAAAAACAAATGAATTTGCCTTTCTGGATGAAAAGCTTCTAATTCCTTTTAGACACTTTTATTCTGAAGATATGCCGCAGGTCCTAAAGGAGGCAGAAAGACTTGCTACAAGAAAATCTTCGATTTCTAAAGATTTTCTGTCTGGTGTCCCAACAGGGGTCAGGATCCTTATTAACTTCGGTTTACTAGTTATCCTCTAATACTTGTGTGATTTGTTCAACTAAGGATTGGCATTCAAGTGTATCTGGGGGCATTTTTAAAGCCATTTCAGCCTGCTTACCTGTAGATCGCCCTTTCTTCACTTTGAGGTTGGAGAATTTCTAAAAGGAGTCTTCATAAGAGGCTTCCGAGAAAATCCATTTGTCCTTCTTGGGACCTGAACTCTGTTATTGAAAAACTTAACCCTTCCTCCTTGTGAGTTATCCTCTTCTGCATCTCTAAAGTTGTGTATCTGAAGGATAGTTCTGTTAGTGTCTCCAACATCTGCTGAAAAGGGTTTGAGTTACAGGCTCTTATGTGGTGTCCGTCCTTTGTGTTTTTTCATAGGTAAGTACTAGGCTATCTGCCCATGGGCATTTATAAGCCTAGCCACAGAGTGATGGCTTTCGCCTCCCCATTAGATTAGTAACTTGGGCCTCTGTCAACAGGTCTCCTGAAGTGATCCCAGGGTAGAACTTACGATTACACATCCACTCATCAAGATTTCTCTTGAAGAGGGTCAGAGAGGAGCTCTGTCGAATATGGATTGGGATTCTATTCGAGTGAGGGGAGTCGCTGGGACAGGAATCTATCCCTCCAGCATGTCCTGTTTATTGTTGTGCATAGGTTCAGGTCTCTAGAACAAGTGGTTCTGAGGGATCTCGTTTTTTTGAGGTGAAGCATGTCCATTAGTTCAGGATTTGACATGGCCCTATAGGTCAGGCATAGGTCACCTCTGAGCAGACTGTAAGCGACTGAGAAGAGCTTGAGCTTATTTTAATCGTGCTTCATAGGGTATAAGGCCCTTAATCCTCTTAGTGAGGTACTTCATGGGTAACCATTGGGATGAATCTTTTTTTTAATGCTTAAGATGGTCACTGAAATGTCCTTAAGTCAGTCTGTTCACCTTCCTACATTTTTCATAATCCTCAAAAAAAAAATCTGCTAGATCTCCACATGCAACTAAGATTCTGTCTGGAGAAAATGAAAACTGTCTGACAACTTGTTTACTTTGGTGGAGAAAGACGGACTTCAGACCATATCCAGATGGACTTCCCTCAACATTTCTTTCCATTACTCTTTCCATGGGAAATCTCTCCAAGGTCGTGTCAAAGCTCTTTCTACTAGAGCTATTGTCTCTTCAGGAGCTTAGTTCAGTGGTTTAGATTCATAGTCCATTCTGAAGGCAGCAAATTGGTCAACCATAATTACCTTTACTAAACATTATAATATTGATGCTTTCTCTGGTGTAAGAGCTGGTTTTGCCAGCTCCATTCTCCAAGGGGTATTGGATCCCATTTCTTTACCTTCAGCCTTCTCTTCAAGGGATGCTGGATCCTGTTTCTATACTTCCAACTACTTGTCAGTTAACATAAAAACTTAGGGAATCTTTCTAGTTGTCAGCAATACTGCAGCAGTGATCTGAGAATGAACATAGTATTGTTGAGTAATAATTTGCCTTAACAGATATTCCAACAGATGGCTGCTTTATGTGCATCTCCTGTCTTTTACCTATGTTTTATTGCATTGTCTCTCTTTGACAGAGGTAGTCCCTTGCACATCCAAGCCCTTCTTTATCCCTCTATACCTGAGAAGTTTGCCTAGAGTGTTACCCTCAGGCATACATTTTCCTGCTGCAAGAATGCTGTGAGTTTTTTTTTGTGCCCATATGTCCCTTATGTACCAGCACATAGTCTTGTCATAAGTTGCACATCAGCCTGTAGGAGTGAGAGGAAGCAGCTAAAGCTTTTGTAAACTGACCCGGATGTAGGGTATCCTTGGCAGGATCCTTCCAGTTTGTCAACTGTGCTACAACAGTGATGTGCTTGAATGGCTACTGTTATGATCTTGCACAATTGTACTATTCTTTTTTTTTTATGTGGATTAGAGGTGAAATTGACTAGGGAGTACTAGTAGGCTTGCCTTAGATGGACTTTTTCAAGGGCTTTGAGTTGGTTGCACCCAGGAGCCTTATAGGAAAACTGGAAAGATGGGCAGTTGAATGATGGGGCACAACAAGTTGCAGTGTGCTTGAATGATATCTGGAATTTGGAAAATGACCATTGGAATGCAGCAGGGCTCAGTCTTAAATCTGGTACTCTTTATTGTGTTTGCCTTGGAGATATTTGAGGGAATGGAAAACAGAATCAGAATCTGCTGATGAGGCAATGATGGATGCAGTGGTAGAAAAAAGGTAGGGTGAATGTAGGGAAGGGTATGAAAAAGACTAACAGAATGAGCAGAACAGTGGCAGTTGAGGTTCAGTGGAAACAAGTGCCAAGCACTTTATTTCATAGCAGGAGTTTCAGCATATCAGCTGGATGAAAGTGGAAGTGATAGCAAGGTGAGAAGGGTGATCTGAGGGTGTTGATTAGATCTACTTTCTGCCACTAGGAAATGAAGGAGAGGCAGTGGCAGTGCCAAATAATTCTGGGATGTATTCTCTGGAGAATATACTCCAGAGACAGAGGTAGTCATTCCACTGTACAAGGCCCCTATCAAAGTATAGCATAGAGTTCTGGAGGCCATACAAGGAGAGGAGCATCAGGTTACCCAAAAGATTCCACTGATAAACTACCACAAACGTCCTTGGGATGGAGTGGATGGGATCTGACCAGACAATAGAGAGGCTAGTGCTGTTATCGCTTGAAACCAGAAGAGAATGACTTGGAGCATGATGTTTGACTCCAGATCCTATCTGGGAGATCTGAAGGGCTCATTCTGAATAGGAAGGAGTAAAAGAAAATAGGGTACACAGGCAGAAGATTGTAGGGACCAATTACTCCGTGGGTCTCAAAGTACATTTTCACTAAGAGGGTAGGGCTGTATAGCTGTGGAATGGATTACATTGATAGGTGGTGGAATGGAAAACCTTAGAGACATTTAAGCAACCATAAAACTAGTGGAGAAAGTTTAAGGAAAGGATTTAAAGGTAAATGCCCTTAAAGGGCAGTTTAGATATGGTTATTTCTCTCATTGTTAAGCAAATGTAATTTGCAGTGAGTGCAGGAGTCAGGCCTCCTTATCACTTAGATGCTTCTTGTGTTGTCTTTTGAACCCTTTCATTTGACCTTCTGCCCTGCCCTCCCTGGAATGTTTAATTTGTACTGCGTATGATTCTTTCCTACAGTTGCCTAATGTCAGATATACTCAGTGTGTAATTACTGTATCAGTTTATATGAGAAGGCTGTTTGCAGTGAATGTTTTACTCCTGCCACTTCCATATTTGGACAGCTACTCCATCTAACAGTAGTAGAGGGGTATTCTTGTAAGTAAAACTGCTGTGTTTATACCTTTCAGTTTGTATGCACTTAGTGTGCAATGTTCAGGCAGTAGATTGCAGGAGATAAGATTGCCATCCTTGCTATGTGCATAATGATTTTATATGTGCTGGCAGGAGACATGCTTATCCCAAGTGTCAAAGCTATTCAGAATTTCAGTGAGCTAGATGTTGTCAGTCTGAGTGGTTATCCAGTCCAGTGCCTTTCAGAGATCAGCTGATATAGTGATTATGCACATGATTTTCTTAATATGAAACTGCAAAGAGTTTTGGGCAAAATTGCTTCAGATTTTTCTTGACGTAATTAAGGCTGTATTTGTGGGCGGCCATGGTGGTGCAGCGGTTAGCATTGCTGCCTCACAGCAAGAGGTTCTCCAGTTCAATTCTCAGCTGGGGTGCCTTCTGTGCGGAGTCTACACGTCCTCCCTGTGGTCGCGTGGGTTTCCTCCGGGTGCTCTGGTTTCCTCCCACATCCCAAAGACATGTTGTAGGTGGATTGGACACTCTAAATTGGCCCTAGGGGTGTGTGTGTGTGTGTGTGTGTGTGTGTGTGTGTGTGTGTGTGTGTGTGTGTGTGTGCCTTCTAACTCAACACCATAAAACTCCACTTCCAATCATGAGCGGACAGGTGATCCGCTGTGGCGACCCCTAACCGGGAAAAGCCGAAAGAAAAACAAGAATTAAGGTTGTATTTGTAGTTTTGCTGCAGTAGAAGTTTCAGCTTATTTTTAAATGTTACTCATGCCCCCAGATTCCAGACCAGCTGGCAGTTGTGGCAGAATACTGTGTTGAGATTGCCAGTGTTCATCAGCATTCATAACACAGGAGTAACTCATTGACAGCTCTTGCTTCAATCTTATGTAATTTTGGAATGCAAATAACAGAATAATATGTGCTGGCAGTTCTATTTTCTGTTCTTAAATGAAAGATAAAAAGTGACTGTAGTGCTCAGTAATCCAGTAGCCTCAGTCTACAGAGATTAAATGTAGATTTGAATATTGTACATATATACATATACTAAAAGCAATGTTTGTATTTTTTAGTATCTTCTACACTTAATATTTTTGTATTCTCTGTATAAACGATTGAACTACTTTGTCTTACAAATGACTGAACTACTTTGCTATGTTTTGTAACTAATCATTACGCCTATTTTGTAAAATGGAAGCTTTGCATACTTTTGTTACTGGCAATTTAAACTTTTCTTCCTGAGTTTGGTTTTTCCCAGTCAAGTGTGTGGGAACTTTATTGAAATGTTGTTCTGTCACACTTTTCTAATGATTTAAAATAGTAAATGCAGTTTCTAGATCTTGTGACATTGCAAGTAACAATAAAAAAGTGGTAATATTTTCCTGCATTTCTGATTCCTAGGATGAAGAAGTTTATGTGTGTATCTATGCAGCTCGTGAAGGAGATTATGTTCTCTTCCACCACGAAGGAGGGGTAGATGTTGGTGATGTTGATGCTAAAGCTCAGAAGTTTTTGGTTAAAGTGGATGAAAAGTTGTGTGAAGATGATGTGAAAACTCACCTTTTGGGACAGGTGCATAATCAAAAAAAGGAGTAAGTTTATTCTATTTTCATTTTGGTGATCATGTGGATATCACTAGACCGCTGCCTTTTTTTTTTAGGGAAAGCCTCTTCAGGAGTTTACATTTTCTACTGAAAATTTAAGGCAAATGGTCTCACGAGTGAATGGGAATAACTTATTTTGGAGAACACCTCTTGTAAATACTGTTACACCTTCATGCCACAGAAAACATTCTCAGATTATACAAGCCCCACTATTACTATCCTGTAAAGTATCACTTCTTCCTACTTCAGTTCATTCTTTGTTTTGAAGTTCTGATGCAGACTATGACCTTGAGGTGCTCCTTTCTCCATCTGTTTCACTATTTCTTCTTAATAGAAGTGTTTGTTTCTGTATTTTTTGAGGATCTGTGATAGCATTTATTTCAGGATTATTAGATGGGCATTGGCTGTATTACAGTTTGACGTTGCTGGCATTTAAATGTTTTAGTGGAGAACTATTTCCACCTGTTGATAGGCATACTAAGTGCCTCATTTATTTAAGTTTTGAACATGATATGTCAAATTCACAGCTCTTCTATGCATCTCAAACCCAAGGCTATTGAAAATGTTATGGCACAACAATTGGTCTAGATAGAATAAGTTGGATTCCACGTCTCCCTTGCCACCTTCACTTCATCAAGACTTTCGCCAAAGTGTTTTTTCTGAATCGTTAATGTGAAGCATAAAGGCAGAGTTCTTTAAGTGTGTTCCGGAGTTCTGGGGGGAAATCTTAGCAAGCAAACGCTAAGATTCTTCATTCTCCTGCAAATTAAGGGCAAAACAGTTAAGGAACACAAGGCCAAGTATGGTAAAGCTTTTTACTGTTGTGTTCATGGAGACTGCCATCTCTGTTGGAGAGGCCTGCTCCATTAACAAGATTTTTCCCTGCTTCTGTTATTTCACTCCCTTCTGTCCTCAAGGAGCAGCCATTTTGTTGGCTGTTGGCTATGCTTTGTTGGCATTTGTCATAAAAAGGCTTGGGGGCAAAAGTTTTTTCCACTGGACATTTACTTTTTGAAGCTACACCCCAGTGGCCTGCTGCTTCTTTGTTGTACATGTGCAGACTGTTTCAAAGCCCTGTTCCTGTATTCTTGTCTCCTACAAGCTGTGAGGAGAGATCTGTGCCTTGCATATACGGCATCGTCAGACCACACTCTGATGGACCTCCTGCATATCTGCAAAACAAATGGCACCAGAATAACCCATTCTAAAGACTTAAACCTTGCCTGTGATGTAAATGGGACCTGCTGAGGAGACAGGTATGTATTACAGAGGCTTGCCCATTCTTTGGAACAGGCTTCACATCCATGTGAAAAAGAGTTCCTCTCTAACCCAGTTCAAATGCAGTTTCAATAATTGGATGGGGAGCAAAAAGTTCATCCCTGATTTGGCATTTATGTCTCTAATGGACATAGCCTGTAAAAGTTTCACCTCCTGGCCCCTGCTTGTAAATATTTAATTTCCACTTAAAAAGGGTGCCAGAACTGGTCAGATATTTCAGATACATGGCTAGGCTTCAAAAGGCCCCAGTGGTCGTTAGGTTCATAGGTGTATACGAGGCTGTCTGTATCCATATTTGTATGTATATGCAGAGAGAGAGAGATATATATATATATATATATATATATATATATATATATATATATATATATATATACTGTATAATCTTTTTGATCTGAACAGGACTCCAGTTGTTTCAGTTCTCTTAAAGTCTTTGGAATATCGGAGTGGTATTTTTCTACAGAAGCCTCCAATCCTGGACCTTGGTCCCGTGGAGATGCATTCATGAAAAGCTTATTCATCCCCATTTCAGTTTGCTACATTAGCAAAACTGAAGTTCCTTTTTAGGTTGCAGTAACTTGTGCTAAGGTAATTTTGGAGCTGCGGGCTCTGTCTTCCTTTATAGCCACTTCTCCTTATGCCTCAAAAGGAGAGGCTCTGTTTGTATACTTATCCTTCCTTCATGTTGAAAGTGACCACTGGAATTGGTTTAAACCAATCGATATATTCAGTAGTCTTTTTTTTTTTTTTTTTTTTGCCTTTTTCTTTTTTTGCATTTGTCTTACTGAGACTAATACCTTCTTAGTATGGCTGTGCATTTGCAACTCCGTTAGTAAGCCACTGTACTACATATGTATGACAAATTCTTTGTGCCTTTTGCTAGAGAGCATGAGGATAAGGAGGTCAGAACAGTGTCTTTGTGTCATTTTGTTTCATATTTTAATTTTTAATAGACTAAACCCACAGAACTCAAATGTACTTTTTTCAGGTGCAAGCTAAATTACTTGCTCAGGATCGCGCACAGTAGGCTAATTGAGGTAGACTGAATCAAACCCTATACCTTTGATTATGAGAAGGAGTTCTTAACAGTACAGCCTTAATCCTATATGCTAACTGCCAGACTGGATTTTTTTCATTTGTAAATAACAGATATGACTTACCTCCTCATTCTATCCCAGAAGCATACTCTGTCAGTGCTAGCACCACATGTGCTATTTTTTTTTTTTTGTTGTTAAATGCTGCTTTGGCTGGTGTTTGTACTACAGTTTCTTGGTATCTCCTTGTTTTCTTAGAACAGTCACCCACAAGGCTGAGCTGAAGTTTGTATTCCAGCTTTTCCTGCAGCAGGATTTTTTGGATAGGTACAGTACCATAAAGCAAGATCTGCAAGTAAAACTGTAGCTGCTAGAAGGTTTTCTCCTGCTGCTTTTTTTCTAGAAATGGGGAGACTGGAAGAAGTGGTGTATTACAGACTAGGGAAAGTAAGCCTGGTAGCATTAATTTTTTTTTCAAGAAGGCCAAATGCCTGTAGTAAAAGTCCTGGCATTTTTTGCAGATGGAGCTTGACTCGCTGTTATGGTAAAGTACCCATAACTTCCATTTTGGTGAGTCTGCTTTTTGTCCTTTTTTATGGAATACCTTTTCAGTAGTAGAGCTGTTTACTTTTCCTGTAATTAAATAAGAGGTGGAAATTGTTATTTAGCTTGTAAAGACTTTAAAGAGAGTGAATAGAATTGAAATCGCAGTTGTCATTGTTTACTGAACATTGTTAAAAATCAGATGTCCCCATTTCCACATTGCTGTTAAAAATTATGCAGTACTGTTGAAAATGGGGATGCAGTCTTAGTGTTGGTTTATGTAATTATTTAGAATTCTGCTTATTTTCAGCTTGCAGTGGTGTTTTCCACGCTCAGTAGAAAGTGACCAGGTTGTCTTGTTTTCGGCACTTTTCTCAGTTTTCCATGAGTGCTGGAAAGAAAGGCTTTACCTTCAATCTTTTCAGATAGTGACATTCCACATACATAATTGCAGGTTGTGTGGTTGTATTTTATGTATAACTCGTGTTATTATTATTTGGATTTAATCACACCCATTTGATAGCATATTATGCAAAAAATAGGTCAGTTTCCTTGCATTTTGGGTGACTATGGGACTGTTTACCTTAAATCTTGAGAAATGGCATTATTTTGCACAGTTAAAAAAATATTCATAAAGGACACCCACACCTCAAGGTTGGTGGCAACGCACGATGCATCGGAGACCATCCAGGTGCAATTAACCATAGGCAAGACTGCTCTGCAGTTTGTAGCATGTTACAGGCCACCCTCTCAAACTCAGGAACCTCACATGGCCTTCCTGAAAACATTGGAGGGGATAAATGTATCTCCAAACACCATCATACTAGGTGACTTCAACTACCCTAATATAGACTGGGAACACTACTCAAGCCCAAACACTCTAGCCCAAAGGTTCCTGGAGTTCATAAACTCAAATGCCATGGAACAACTAGTCACCATCCCCACAAGAGGAGAAAACATACTTGATCTCATCATCACGAACATGGGATCACAATTTTCAACACCGGAAGTATACCCCTCACTGGTGAGATCAGATCATAAACTAATCTCGCTGGAGGTCCTCATCCCGCCTCCACCTGAAATAAAAAAGACCACAGTGAAAAACTTCTCAAAAGCCGACTTCACACTTCTAAAAACTAGTGTGGTCTCCTTTAATGCCCCTGAGCCAGTGGTAAACATTACTCAAACCGCTGAATCACTTACAAATGCCTTCTACCAGCACCTACAGGACTGCATGGATCAGGCAATCCCAAACAAAACTAAGACTCTTTGTACCAAAGGCAAGCATCCAGTCTGGTGGACCCCAGCCATAAACAAGCTCTACAACAAAAGGAGGAAGCTACTACAAGATAGAGCAAAATCCTTGAAAGGTAAGACACCTTTGATCATTATAAGTAAAAAACTAAGAGCTCTCATAAAATCATCCAAGGCAAATTTTGAGAGAAAAATCGCCAAGGACTCAAAAGACAATCATAAGGCCTTCTTTAGCTATGTTAGAAACCTAGGAGGCAACTCCCAGATATGCTCAGAATTAGTTCAAAATGATGTGAAGATTACTGAACCTACACACATTGCCAACATACTGGCTGACAGGTTCAGTGCAAACTTCTCCCCCCCCCCAAATGGAGAGATATCTATACCAGAGGATTGTAGCCCCCCAAACATCTCCAACGCCCAGGTGAGAACTGCTCTCTCAAAGGCAAAAAACAGCATCCATGGGACTGGATGGTGTCCCTGGCTGTGTGCTCCACGAACTCAATGAGGAATTAAACCCGCAGTTAGAACAGCTGTTTAATCTTAGCCTCACCTCAGGATACGTACCCAAGGAGTGGCGCACGGCAACTGTGGTCCCACTTCACAAGGGCGGTGCCTCCACCGACCCTGGAAATTACCGTCCCATTAGCTTGACAAGCCTTATCTGCAAAGCCATGGAGAGGATCATAATGGAACTCATAAATAAAGACATAGGGAACTTGCAGACTTTGGATCCAACCCAGTTTGGCTTTGTCAAAGGCAGATCATGCCTTTTAAACTTGGTTGACTTTTTGAGACAGTCACCAAGGCCATTGATGAGGGAAAGGCAGTCCATACAGCCTACCTCGACCTGGCAAAGGCCTTCGACACAATACCCCACTCAGGTATCATCGAAAAACTCATCAGCTTGAATGTAAACCCTTACATCACAAGATGGGTTGCAAACTGGCTAAGTGACAGAACCCACAGGGTCAGAGTTGCTGGAGCCATGTCAGACTCAAAGCCCGTCACAAGTGGTGTCCCACAGGGCTCAGTCCTGGGTCCACTCTTGTTCGGCATCTACTTTTCTGAAGTACAAGCAATCACAGGAGGGTTATGGCTGACAAAGTTTGCAGACGACTGCAAACTGGGCGCCATAGTCGAAAACACATCTGACACAGATATCCTTCAGAAGGGCCTCACAGAAATGGATAACTGGTGCCAGAGCCATGGCCTAAAGTTAAACGCCAAGAAATGCATAGTCATACCCTTCGGGAAAAACAAGGTTACCCCTAGCTACCATATAGGTGGCAATCCACTGAGCACAGAAGTCATCAGGGATCTGGGGACCCAGGTTGACAGTAGCCTTTCGTTTGACACTCATGTTGCTAAAGTAGTTAGGAAAACCTTCTACATTGCCCACCTGATCATGAAGGGATTCACATCTAGATCAAGGGAGGTCATCGTCCCCCTGTACTCATCACTCATTAGACCTATGATTGAGTACAATGCCCCATTCGGAATGTATCTGACCCGACACCTGCAGCAGCTGGAAAGGCCCCAAAAGTTCCTCAGCAAAAGGATAAAGGGTCTCAAAAATATATCTTATGCTGCCCGACTGAAAGAACTCCAGCTCTATTCAGTCTCATACCGCTTGCTCAGAGGTGACCTGTGCCTGACATATAAGGCCATGTCAAACCCAGATTTGATGAATATGCTTCACCTCAAAAAAATCTAGATCCCTCAGAACCACAAAGGCGGGAGACTTAAACCTTGACACGGTCATTAATAGAACGTGCTGGAGGGACAGATTCATCACCCAGAGACTCCCTATGCTGTGGAACAAAATCCCGGTACATGTGAGGCAGAGCACCTCGCTGGCCTTGTTCAAGAGGAATCTTGACCAATGGATGGGAGATCGCAGATATACCTCAGGGATTACTTCAGTGTCACTGCTTGACAGAGGCACAGCAAAATAATAGGCCTAGTTTTATTCAAACTAAAGGGGTGGTAAAGCCACATAACTATGGGCTAGGCTTATAAATGCCCTTGGGCAGATAGCCTAGTATAAACCTATGAACCTAAATACAGAAACAACTTGCACCCTAAAATAAAACTATTGGATAAAGCCATCATAAATGGTCGCACCATTGTCATAATGTTTATACATAAAAATGTGTTAATCTTCTATGTTTATTTTTAATTACAGTTGTTCAGTCTTAGCAGAAAGTTCATCATTTACAGATCCAATGTCCATTTTTGTCTGATTTAACCTTTGAGACACAGGTGCGACTCTGATTTGGCCTTGGCAACTTCAGACTTTTGGAACCATGGCTCTGACCCCTCCCCTACTCATAGCTTCTTCTCAACTGTCAAATTACTTCAGATCTTTAACGGAACGGTTGTAGAAGCTCTGAGTTCATTGTCAGAATGTTAATTTCTTTTTCTAGGCCTATTTGGATTTTTTTTTTTGTATTTACTACAACTTTTTTATCCTTGTTCCTGTATTTTCTCCTCCCCTAAAATATAAATATATGCAAAATAGTTTTGTTCTAGTGCATGTAATTTTGGTAGATTTTTTAATAGCTTTCTAAGCCTAATTTTTTCACCTGTGCGCTTTTTTTTTGTTTTTGTTTTTTTTTGTTTTACACAGGAAACATCATAATTGAATTAGCACTTATGACTTGGGCAGTCATACATTTATATAAAGGAAAACAAACCATATTAACATTTTCAGATCTGACATTGCTATCTTCATTTGATCTTCAACCTGTGGGTTAGGCATCGACATCAGTGCCAAGTCGGTCAAGTCCAATCTATGGTGCCGAAATTGAGCTCCTCCCCTACCCATAATGCCCCTCTCTCCCTCACTACCCCAGATCTTGTTTGCTGCCATTCCAGCTACAAGCGAGTCGGCTGAGCTCCGTTTTTGGTGCGAGTTTTTCTGAAAGTGTTGAGAAATCTGCATACTTCAGGTACTGTTCTATTTCCTTTGGTCAGTTTCCCTTTTCAATCTTTTCTTGTCATGGCTAATCTGATAAGGGGTGTGTGATTCAAAAAATGTACTGGGTGTGGACATAAACTTCCACCATCTGATGGCCACACTCTGTGTGTAGTGTGTTTAGGCATCGCTTACCTGGACATTGGGTGTTCTATTTGTGCTAGGTTTGATGCAGTAAGCTGATTTTAAAGGTCTGCTACCCAGTTCTTCTGGTCTGGCCACAGGGACTCAACCTTCTCTTAAGTCATCTGAGAGCAAAAGCAGAGATGAGGACAGGAAAGCAGAGAGAGAGAGAGCAAGAAGTCCAGAGACAAGGACAGGTCCTTGGAGAAATGGAAACTGCTGGACCCTTCCCCCTCTGCTGGCGAGCCTTCTCCCAAAATTAGGCCTAGGTTATCCTCGCCTCAGCCTAGATTCTCTCCCGAGCCACTGAAGTCGGCCTCGCCCAGGCACCACTCCACACGCTGGAGTCTGTGGCTGCCTCTGCCAGGTCATCCCATAGTTTGTCTGAGAGAAAAGTGGACCACCTGTTGAGACAGTTCCTGTGGGCTGAGATCCAGCTGGGGGTCCTTACTGCCCCCTCCCCACCAGGAGCGGTGGGTCCTTCCCTTTCCCTTACTGGACATCCTCCTTTCCAGAGCCCCATGGCTTTGGGGCCTTCGGATGTTGGTGTTACCGCCATCAACATTTTTGATTTGTTGACGCCGACCATGGCCTTGAGTTCCTTGGGCTCTTTCAATTCAGCGCTGGAGGGTTCTCGGAGTTGTATTCTGCTTGGTGTCCGTTCTGAGGGTTTGGCGTTGGTGTCAATGATTTCACTGCCATCCCTTCCTCTCGGAGCTTCAGCAGTGAGCAGTTCGGCACTGACCCCCCCCCCACCCCCCACCCCCCTGTCGGCGCAGATGGGGTCCAGGTTTTTGGCTCCGCTGGTTCTAGCACCTCAGCACCAATCTCCCAGTCTCCATTGGTGTTTTGGAGAGGGTTCTCTCTACCTCGATGTTGAGATCCTTGATGCCACCCCCTCCGGATCTTTTTCTACTCCATCTTGACTGTGGACCCGACGTCTCCAGTCCTCCACTTCAGGGTCAACATGCCCCTGCTCTCCATGTTACTCCCCCTTTTGAAGCCCCGGGCTACTCCCGGGAATCTCCCCATGAAAGAGGTCCACCGGAAGCATGTGTCCAAGAAGAGGCACATTGGCTCCACCCCTGAGTCTGTCACCGAAGACACTGACTGGGAGGAAGGCGAGGGCATCCCCAGATCTCCACCTGATGATGTCTTTGGAGACATCATTGAAATTCTGCATCAGAAAGGTGGATGGTCTTCCCGAAAGCCTAGTCCGGATGAGTCCGTGTTCCAGGATGCATTTGACACAGGCCCATCTACTTCCTGGGTGACCCCCCTGCGGACCCTTTGGTTCCTCATTCCTTGCAGGGTGCGGAAGGAACCGGACGTGGTAGAGCCAGTACCCAGGCACCCTGACAAGGTCCTTAGTGCCCACCAAGACAGGTTATTTTGGCAGAAGAGTGTCCCTGTTGATGCCTTGGTGGTTGCAGCTGCTACCAAAAAGGAGCTTGCTCAGGAGAGCTGTTCTGTCCATCCGCCTGACAGTGAGTTCAAAGAGATAGACAGACTGGAGAAGCATGTTTATACATCAGCGACCTTCTCCTTCAGGGCGCTAGACTGGAGAAGCATGTTTATACATCAGCGACCTTCTCCCTGAGGGCACTGAATTATATGGCGCATGTTAATAGATTGCAGAGGTCACTCATTGAGGTTTCTGCGTCTCACCTGGAGTCCATGTTGGCAGAGGAGATGATGATCTCCTTTAGACTGACTACTCTTAAAGGCATTTCTAATATCTCTGAGGCTTCTCTCCTATGCCACGGAAGGTGCATCTACAGCAGCCGGTTCAGGCATCACTAATGGGCGTCACGCCTGTATGTGGCTTTGTGATTTCTCTGAGCCCTTCAAGGCAACCTTCATAAATGCCCCCTTCGATAGATCCACCCTGTTCGGTCCACCCATGAAAGATACTGTAGCCCAGTGTGAGAAGGACGGTAAGATCTGTCTGCTGTTGGAATCTGCTTTTCTACTTCCTAACGATCCTACTCCAAAGAAGATGTGGTTCTGGAATTCCAGAGCTTTCTATCAAAATGCACCGGCGGACTCTTCCTCTAGGGGCAGATTAGGGAATGAGCCATTTAGATGCTGCCCTAGAGACAGAAGGGCTTGGAGGGATCAAGTGCCTCGGGACACTCGCCTGGATAGACTCTTCCAGCGACTCTTAAGTGTTGCCCAGCTGCCCCACCCAGGAGGCAGTCGAGGGAGGCTTTTCTCTACACCCATCAGCCTGGGAAGCCATCATGTCAGATCGATGGTTGCTGAGGATAATATCCAGGGGCTATTTTGATACCCTTTCTTCATCCACCAAAATCCCGAAAAATTCTCCCAGATGTCCCACCCGCTCATAGGGTGGCAGGAAAACTCAAAATTTCCAAGCCGCTCAGCAAGCGAGTCATTCAACCAGTCTCCCTAGAGCTATCCAGATCAGGTGTCTACTCAAGGTTCTTTTTGGTGCCGAAAAAGACTGGGGGGGGGGGGGGACAGACCAATCTTGGATCTGACCCGCTTGAACAAGTTTGTCGCCAAGGCAAAGTTCCGAATGACTACTATTCAGTCTGTCCTTCCTTACCTTCAGAAGGACTTCTGGATGTGCTTGGTGGATCTCCAGGATGTGTATTATCACATAAAGATGGACAAGCACCACAGGAGGTTCCTATGCTTCTGGTCAGGATCCCAGGCATGGTCAGTTCAGGGCACTCCCCTTTGGCCTCACCACAGCCCCCAGGGTGTTCATCAAGGTGGTAGCAGTACTCATAGCGCATCTCAGGCTGCAGGGGATACAGGTCTACCCCTACCTGGATGACTGGCTTCTAGCTACACCCACCAAGCATCAGCTTCTTCAGGCCAGTGACCAGTTTCTTCAGTCAACCCTGACATTGGGCATAACGGTAAACTTTCCCAAATCAAAATTGGAGCTTCTCTGTTCCATGGAATTCATTGGGGGACTGTTGAACTCATCTCTGTGCAAGTTCTTTCTCACCAGTGACAGGATTCAGTTTCTTAATTTCCATGTGCATGTCATTCTAGAAACACATCTGTTATCAGCAGCCCAAATACTCCAAGCTCTGGGATCTATGGCAGCAACCATTGTTGTTTTACCTTTGGTGTGACTACACATGCATGTTCTGCAATGGACCCTAGCACTACCGTGGTCGCTTCTGGACAAGCCTCTGTCTCATCACATTCAGGTGTCCAAAACCTGCATGTCCTCCCTACTGTGGTGGTTAAACTCTCAAATTAGTAGAAGGTTGCCCTTTTGTGGCTACCGCTCCCAAAGGCACAGCCACCATGGACACCTCCCAGCTCGGGTGGGGGAGCATTGGCTATGATGGACTGTTCAAGCAACGTGTTCAGTGTTGCACATCAATGTTCTGGAGATGAGGGCACTGCTTCTGGCATTGCAGGCACTGCATTCATTTCTCCCCAAGGAACGATTGCGATACAATAGACACCATGGCAGTGGTCTAATACATCAACAATCAGGAAGGAACCAGATCTTATTCTCTCTGTCGAGAGGCCATGGGATTGTGGGAATGGGTGATTTTCTCAGGCCTTCTTCTTATCGCAATGCACATTCCAGGGTGTTCCAACATTCTAGCGGACAAACTCAGCAGAGCCATTTTGTCTCTTAATGAATAGTCTCTGAAACCGTCAGTGGTGGACTTGATCTTCCAGAAATGGGGTCAATCATGCTGTGATCTTTTTGCCTCGCCTTCCAGCACCAGGTGCAGTGAGTTTTTCACCTTGTTTCCCCCCAGAGGAGGGATTCCCAGAGATGCTTTAGTACATGCTTGGCCCCCCAGTCTGCTGTATTCTTACCCTCCCCTTTCTCTTGTGTCGAAATTCCTTCAGAAAGCACAGAGGTTGAGGTGCTGCCTGAACCTCATTGCCCCCTTCTGGCCTCGTCAAGTTTGGTTTCCTCGCCTTTGGTCTCTGTGTCAGTCCTCCTTGGATTCTGGATTAATGTCCAGAACTGATTTCCAGTCCGGAGGGCGATTATCATTTGTATCTGAAAAGACTAAAGCTCACAGCTTAGCTTCTGCAGTTCCAGTGATGGCTAGAGTTAATGGGCTTTCATCTCCTGTGAAGCACATATTGGTTTCTGCTCACAAGTCGTCTACCAAAAAGATTTATGCTAGCAAATGGAAGAGGTTTTCCATTTGGGCGTCCCACAATTCGGTGGATCCTTTTACTGCCTCTCTACTTTGGTGGTAGCCTTTCTGGCTTGTATCTTCAACCAAGGTGCCAGTTTCTGTAGCCCAACTAGCTGTCATATCCCATTATCATATTGGACTCCAGGATTTTTCTTTGGCTGCTTCTAGATTGTAAAATCAAAAGGCCAGCACACAGTGGTGTTAAATTTGGCCAGCCTTGGGCAATGAACACAATGTCTACTATGGTGCACAATCCTGTAAAACATCTCATGTCGAAGTACATTGAACTTTGTGGCTGATTTTATGGGATCCCTGTTTGTAATGACTAAAGTATGACTAAAGAGTTTTTCCTTTGCGAAAGGAAAACAAACATTTGTCACACAGGGAATCAGATAATCTGTTATCAGCTAATAATATGTTCCAATGTATGTTGATGCTGTCCAAACGTATGTTGGTGTTACGTCCGAAGGGAGTCACTAGCCGAATATCAGAATGACTGGACTGCTGTTTCTCTTTGTAAGACAACAAATTTTTCCTATTAAATGTGGAAGCCCAATTGCTAGCTATCAATATGTTGCCACTTTTGTAGCCTCTTTCCTTAAATCTGTTGGTCAAATCACATTTGAAGTGATCATACCTATCTGGCTGGGAACAGATGCGTCTCGTATAGAGAAATTGTGATTTGGGAATATTGCGTGTAATATGTGGAGGCTGAAAGCTAGATGCATGCAATAATGAGTGTCTACGGTCTGGCCCTTATTCCTGGTTACCAGAACATCCAAAAATGTTATCTGTTCCGCATGGTAGTTGACTGTAAATTGTATATCCCCCTTGTTACCATTTGGATATTCCACAAACTCGGTCAAATTAGCCACATCAGCCCTCCAAACCCTCCCAACAATCGTCTAGATAACGCCTCCATATATTAGTTTCATCAAGATGCAAATTATGAGTTGGATCATTGTGTTCAGTGGCCAAGGCTAGCCAAATCTAAACAGTTTAGTAGCAAAAATGCAGGAAAAGTATTTGATATTAAATTCCTGGCAAATTGTGGTACAGATTCATCTATCTTGCCACCTGCTCCTGTTCAGTGTTTTATATAGGACAAACTTCCCGACCAGTTAGGATACATATATCTTATCAGGCAGAAAAGACAGACTAAAGCCTTATATAAACATTCCCTGGTACACACCACTGCCAATTTTGGATTCACCATCATTGATAGAATTATTGGGTATAGGGTCACTAAATCTGGTTGGCACACTGTACTTAATAACAAAGAAAAGAAGTGGATTATCAGGTTGGGTGGTTTATTTCCACCTGGCCCTAATGAACATTTATAGCCAACCAATCAGCAGGATTCTTGTTTAGAACATTTTTTATTGAGTTTATGCTACACACTGAGGAAGGCTTTGTATTTTTTTCAGCCAAAACTGGTCTCCCTTACCTTATAGGACATGTTTTGTTAAAGTCTAATTTTGGGATTTAACACCACTGTTTGCTGACCTTTTGATTTTTCAGTTGATTGAGGTTTTGGGGCTGTGCACTTGCCATACTTGCTGGGGAGTATTCTGTTTGCTTCTAGATTATGCAAAGCCATTTTGAAGGGGACATTTCTTTTACAGCCTCCTTGGGACCTAACCTTTATACTACAAGCACTGGTGTCATCTCCCTTTGAGCCCTCTGCAAAAGTGGATCTACAGTTCCTGTCATGGAAAACGGCTTTGTTGGTAGCTCTTTGCATTCAGCCTCCCTACCTTATATTTCACAAAGATCGTGTTTCTCTTAGGGCAAACCCTTCCTTCATGCCCAAGGTCACTTCAGAGAAGAATATTAATCAGGGCATTCATCTTCCTGTGTTCTTCCTAGAGTTTCCGAACAAAGGGGAATATCATTTACACATGCTTGATATACATAAGCATATCCGTTTCTATCTAGATATAACCAAATCTTTTAGAAAGTCCAGTCAGCTGTTTGTATCATTTTCTAAGCCCAGATTAGGATCACCTATTTCCAAGGTAACCATAACCAACTGGATTGCAAAATATATTATGTTTATGTAGGACAAGTATGATGTTTCTCTTCCTTCTGCAGTGAAGGCACATTCTACCAGAGCTGTGTCTGCATTATCAGCCTTTTCTTCTAGAGTACCAGTTGATGAGATGTGCACTGCAGCTACATGGGCTGGGTCTCGCACTTTCATATCCCATTACAAATTGGATATTTCATCTAGGAACAGAGCTTCCTTTGGTACCACCGTGCTCCGAAACATCCTTCCTTAGGGCCACCCAGGGCTCAAGTAGCTGGGGACTCTGTCCCACAGGTTGAAGATCAAATGAAGACAATAATGTCCGATAAAGAAGTTATGTACTCACCATAACGTTCCATCTGAATTGTTGTTAATTTGTCTTCAACCTTCCCTCCCTCCTTCCCCCTTACCTTGAGCACTTTGTTCTGGCAGAGGAGGCTTTGCGTTCTCTCTATGCCTCTTCTTCATGGGGTTATTAGCTGTCAGTGAGGCTTTCTATGGTATTATGGCAGGAACCCACCTGTCCGGCAAACTCTATCTGAGGTAATGAGGGGGAGAGGGGATTATTGGTAGGGGAGGAGCTCAGTTTCGGCACCGTAGGTTGGATATGGCCTGCTCGGCACCGGTCAGTGAGTAACCCACAGGTTGAAGACAAGTGAACAAATCGGATGGAACGTTATGGTGAATACATAACATTTTGCATACATTATACATCGCTTAGAATCTGTACAGTCATTATCAGTTAATCATTCCATAGCTCATTCAGTTCCTGTCCTTTAACTTCATTCCACCTCTAAAACATTATTTTACATACACCGTTCCAACAATTCCCAAGTTTGCCTATGCAATTTGCTCCTACTCTTTTCTAAAGATTCCTCTTCGAGTTCTTCTCTCTCTATTAGTGTAGTCACTACTTCTAGTACAGTTGGTTTAGACTTCGATTTAAATTTTCCAGTAATTGCTTTCTTGTCAACCACCAGGATTAAACTCGGCAAGCCCTTACTTATATCTAGGTAATTCCAATTCTGTATCCCAGCTCAGAAAAATAATTTCCTTAATTACACCAATTTGCTTATCCAGAATTTGACAGTCTAGTCTGCAGGGAATTTTCAAAGTCCACCAACTCATTGCAGTTCCAAAAAATTTGTTCATGAATTACCTCTTTCTTCCCCATCACACCTCCAACACTTGCTGTCTACCAGAGAAAAAAATCTTTGTATTCTGCTTGCTTACTTAAAATACCTATGCAAACGCTTCCAAGCAAAGATCCTACATTCTCAAGACTTAGTTGCATGTTTGGGAGCCTTACATATGTCCTCCAATTGTTTCTTTATGAATTGCTTATCCAGTCTGTCTTCCCAATTCTTTCTATCTTCCTTTGATTAATTTCTGTAGTTATCATGCAATATTTTATATGCCCTACTGATTATGCATATTTTTAACTACAGCGTCTGTTCTGGATTCTACTAAAACCTCTACCAGTGCTAGTTTTTTTGCTTAGGATTCACCTATTTCTCTCTGTTTGTCTATACTCCAATATCGATCCTTGATAGGGAAAGAAATCTCTAGCCTGCAGTCCAAATGATTTTGAGGCCGCTTCCTGTTCTCTTACCTTTCCTCCTCTAATTAGTTGCGCCCAATTTCTTGGTTCCTTTGCCAGTGTTCTGCAGTAAATTCCAGCCCCTGTTTGCCAACTATATGTACCTCTAATTGCAGTCTCGGCAGAATCATGGGTTGGCTTAGTTCTTGGAATAATTTCTGCTATTTTATGAGTATAATATCTTGAATGGTTATTGTTCCCCTAAGGATCTGCAGCCAAAATTTCAGTCTCTCCTTGTATCTTGAGCTTCCCCTGTTTCATCATCATCCCTTTCCACTTTGAGTTATAGCTTTCTGCTATCTAGGAGCCTTAACTGTGTAGCTCTGAAATACCCATTCATATCAGGTAATCCTAAATCGCTTTGTTCTATTGGAAGGATCAACTTATCCCACTTGACTCTTCCCCTCCAAGTTAAAATCTTTCAACTCCTTATTAATTGCTATCCGCAGCTTAAAGTGACTGAAAACATTTCCACTGCTTGTTTCTTGCGATCCATGTCCATAAAACATAACTTCCAATTTTTTTAGTCTCTTTCCACATATCCTTAGCTGTCGTAACAGAATCCTTTTTACTCCATACTTCTGAGTATTTCATGTTGTCATGTCCTAGTAGACATGGGTATTGCTGAACCAATTGAAGAACGTGTACATAGCGATTGCCTTTGTTTTTATCTTCATTAATTTTGTATTCTGAAAAAAAAAACTTGAAACTTGTCTCAGAATGTTCCACAACAGTGAAATGTCATTTTCTTGATTTATCAGGTATAAAATATCATCTGCAAAAAAGCCATTTTTTCATGATTACCATACCAAATATATCTTTGAATTTCTGAGTCCCTTATTTACTTTGTCAGTGGTTCTAAATATAATAAAAACGGGGGGAAAGAGGACATCCCTGCCTGGTTCCTCTGCTCAGCTAGAACTCATCAGAGAGGAAGCCCCCCCCCCTTTAATTCTCATGTCCAATCCCTCATGTGTCGTCCTTATCACCCTTCTGTTTTTCAGGGAATGCAGATGTTTCCATTGTTCTACTCATAAAATCCCCGCTTACTCTGTTGAATGATTTCTCTGCATCAAGACCCACCAACAACAGTGGTATTTTCTTACATTCTGCTTCCCTCTGGATCATCATTGTTCTGTTAATGATGTCAAATGTTTGCCTCCCCTCCATAAAACCACATTGATCATATCTGTCAAATTTGACATCACCATTGCCATTCTTTTAGCCATTATAGAAATAAACAATTTATAATCAATGGTTTTGAATTGAAATGGACATCTTTGTGAAGCTGGACCTGATGGGGTCTGTACCATTGTTCGGTATTACAGCCCACTAAAGCTTTCTTCCAGAATGTTGGTGGTTCTCATTTTAAAATACTGATAAAGAAAACCTTCCAGATCTTTATCATTTTCTTCCTTCCTAGCTTCCAGACTTTCACAGGAATGCCATCTATTCCTGGAGACATTCCTGTAAAGTGGCCGTAGATCATTATTTTATCTTGTCTCCTCCTATCCTAACTGTTGGTAACTGAGCCTCATCACCTTGGCATATTTAATTCTTCCATGAACACTTCCATTTGCACTTTTTTTTTATTGCAACATTTCTGTGCTTTATACAGATTTCTGTAAAATTTCTGAGATATTTCAAATACCTCTGTAGGATCTCCGGTTATTTTCCTTGTTATAGGCTCCCTAATCTTGGCAACAATCCTTTCTACTTTCTGTTGCCTGAGCCGTTATGTTAAAAGCTTTTCTGCTGTGAAGGTATTAAAAAATAAATAAATAAATAAAGTTTCTTAATACACATGATTTTAGAAAAATGCTGTTAGTGAGGTAGTCCCTTATTTTCTGTTTAGCACTCTACATTTGCACCTCTCTTTTGTGAGACTCCCCCTGTTCTGCAATGCTTTAACCTCATCAGTCTTTCTAAATATTTGTTGTTACTTCTTAACCATATCTTATTCTTTTATTTACACCCTATTTTTAAACACCACTTTAATTTTATCCCACTCCCTAGTTATATTTACAGAAGAAATTTCTATCTTCCATTATAACTCCTGAATATTTTCCACTATTCATTCCTTAAATTCCTCCTTATTTAACATATAGGTGGGGAAGCACCAGTGTCTCATTTTTATTTCATGATCATACATTTTATTTCAATTATTATTGACGTGTAATCTGAAATAGTTATTGGATGCATATCAAAATTTTCAATGAATTGCACATGTTCCTGTGACATACAATTTCTATGCAGTCTCGCCCAGTTTTTGTACCTTGGGGAATAATATGTAAATTATCTTCACACTCCTACATTCACATCCTTCATACCAAATATTTTCTTTCTTTTTTTTTTTTTTTTTTTCAAAAATCGACCCCGTTTTGTTATACTTTCCTTCTAGGCCCCCCATATACATTTTCACTGTTGCAATTCAAATTCCTTTCCCTACCTGTATGTAATATTCCCTACCGAAAGCAGATTATTTCTCCCACACTTTTGTTAAGCTCCATTGTAGCTTTTTAAGGTGGAAAATAAGTACATACCAGTGTAATTCTCCTCCCTTGCCATTAGTCCCTTAGTACTACAAATTTACCATAATTATCATTTTTCCCTCTTCTATCACTGCTGGAGCTCATCTTGCAGTTAGCGTAAGTACTCCTTTTTTTCCTTTGTCCCAGAGATTTTGTTGAATAACAATCCTGAAATTCTTTATCAAATTCACATGCTCTGTTTTTTTTTAATGTGTCACCTGTAGTGCAGCTATTTTTCACTCTGCATGTTTAATGTAGATCACTACTCTTTCCTTTTTATATATATGTGTGAGACCATTCACTTTTAAATATAATATGAAAGTGCTGTCATTACGATAAGAAGTTATTATTCCCACCTGTTTTATATAAAAGCTTTTTTTAATGTCTTGTTTTAATTTTTGTGTTGGATGCATACTCTGGCAGATTGATATTTGATATAGTTGTTCCTTTGGCGTATCCATTTGAACTCATGTCACATCTTACAAGACTTTTGTTTTAAGGAAAACCCTCATACTAAAAAACAACACACACCCCAAAACACTCCTAGAACCTATTAACTTAATGCAAATAACTATGTACATCTTCAAATAATGAAGTTTAACCCTCCTAATAGGAACAGTTGTCCCAGATTGACAACCGCACTGACAAGCTTGAATTACCCCATAATGAAGGTTATCCATGCTGAGATGCATGGTACAGCCTGTGCTGCTAAGTGCTGTCTGTTTTTGTCTCATCATTATTCCTCTCCTAGATGTATAAAACTTGAGTACTTTCAGAAACCATTATCTCCTCGCCATTGAAAGAAAAAGTATTCTGTTTTCTATTGCCCTGTTGTCAGCTTTTGTGTATAGAAACACGAGAACCAGATACACAACTGCCTTCCACTACAAGCTTCTCATGTTGCACTGTAAACGTTGACTGGCTGGAGGAAAACTTGTCATTACGTGTTTATATTGACTTGCTTTCCCTTAAAAATTATTAGATCAAGCCAAGGGCTTTAATCCAGCCATTCCCCTATGCAGAGGTAAGAAAAAGCACATCAGTATCATGTTCTTTTGTCCAGGCTTTCTTCCCGTTTTACATTACAGTGCCTACATTTCTTAAAACTGAATAAGAAGAAAGGGGATAATTGGCTAGGCTTAAAATGGCTCGCAAGGGCATTTAGCGTAGTACTAACCTATGAACCTAAGAAGGAAAAAATAGGGGAGGCTGTTTACTACCTATTGTGCACACAAATAACTGAAAAAGCTTTACTTTATAGGATGCAGTATGTCATGTTTTATTTAAAAAAAATCTGTTGACAGCAACATTTGTTTTACTTAGTTGCTTCTTCCCCTTCCCCTCTTCATGTTGTTCCAAACATTGACATGAAGTGGGGCATATGCTTTGGAGTCCCTACAAGTTTAACAAAGTAAAAAAAAAGTCCAATATTTCCAGGTTTTCTTGTTCCCTCATATTTCACAAATGTAATTGATGCTTTGTAATCCTACATTTATTCATTAATTTCCAAGTTGCTGTTTTTTTTCATCTTGATCTCCAGCTCCCAAATCTGGTCTCTGATTCATTTCCACCTTACTCTTGGTTCTTCTGGTCAACTCCTTTTCTTTTCTCTCTGTCAAGCTTTTTCATTTGGAACATTAGAAAGGGTTTCACTGGCATGCGTCTTTCAATGAGCTTTATTATCGGAACAGTAAGAAGCAGACTCCCCTTTTGCTCAATAGCTAACATTTTGTTGAACAAACGTTTTGATGCTGTCCTCATTGTTCCTCACTGATAGGTTACATATCCAATCCTCTGATCCAACTTGGCCTTATTTTCCAGAATTCAGATCCTAATCTCAAGCTCCTCCTTCTGCCCATAAAGCAACACGCTACCTCTAACTCCTCAGGTCTTGTTTGCTGCCGGACTGATGAGACTGAAGATTCTGTAGTCTCAAGCTGTAAGGATTTTACCTTTCTTATAATGTATTTTTCTTGCATCTTCCCTTTATGTAAGTCCTCCTACCCTCTTGGTTCTCATTATGTTAGTGTTGGTGACTGTATTCCCCTTTTGCTGTTTACTTTGCTGATTCCTACTTTCTGAGTTGCCTTTAGGCTTTTCCAGCTATTGCCAGATTCGTTTGGGTTTGGACTTTGTTTCCTTAAACTCTTTCTAATTTAAATAATGTTGGGTTGCGACTCTAATGCTACAAGAGTCCTTGTTTTTTGTTTTGGATTGGTGGATGTAGATGCTTTCCATTGCACTGTGCATCTTCCTTTTGTGACTCTGGCAGCTAACGGTCGTGCAGGGTTTGGCTCATGTCCTCCTCTTCTCACTGTACAGCCTTCACAGAGTATCTAGCCCTTTGCTTCATTTTTTGGCAACTCTGTGGGTTAGTCAGAAAGTTGGCAGATTGAGTTTTGGTCTTTGTATTTTCAGGAGCAGGTTTTTCTTGACATCCGGTGTAGAGTTTAAGGTTGTGAGCTTTGTTCTCTCCTTTGTGACCTTGAGCAAGCTACAATTTGTTTTGGTGGGCCACCTGGTAAATAAATGGATAGGTTTATTTTTACAGGAAAAAAGGTGAATATTTTTTGTTTGGATTTCTCTGTTTCGGCGCTCCAGTTGTTGGGCCCTTCCCTTGCTTATGGAGGTGTCTCTGTTGTGTTCTGTGAAGACTCAATCCTTCTGGTCAACCCTTTTTTATTCCTCCATCTTGCTGACGCTCTGTGAGCTCATGAAGGAAAGCCTGTTAGCATGCTGCCTAACATTTCTGTCCGATCTCTATGCCTGCATTGTACCTTCAACTGTGCAGTCCATTTTTTTCTTGCAGTTATCTTTCCTGGCAAATTTTGAGGTAAATCATTAAGACTGAAATTTGAAAATAATGACAGTCATCTGAGTTCAGCCTTCATACTCTTCAGAATATTCATGGTAATGTGCAGCCTGCCACTTACTAACTTTTTGTTTTTCAGGAGCGGTATCCCCTTGGGGGCTTCTGTCATTCCTTCACTTGTGGCCTTGTTCAGCTTTTGAGGTGGCACACCAGATGTCAGTGGATGGTCTTCGTGTTTTACTGTTGCAGTCATCGCATTTGGGTTATCTGCTTGCAGTAACCCTCAGTTGGCCTGATTATCAAATTCTTGGTTCCTGCAACGGTTGCTGTCTCATCTTCCGTGACGTCAGGTAGTCAGGGGTATAAAGCATGCAGCCGACGCCATTACATTAGTCTTTCTTGCCGTGCGGTGCCCGAAGCAGAAGCAGTTCGGAAGTGTCGGTCGGCAGACTCCTGAAATTTTTGTTTTCGAGTTTCAGAACCAAAGTAGTCAATTAAAGCTAAGTACCTCGTTGGTGAAACTTTTTCTTGCTCTAAACCGATGTCAGTAAAGGTCAGTAATTGTATTTCTTGTGGAAAGCAAATACCTCACAAAGATTTTCATTCGTACTGTATTCCTTGCCTAGGCCCTGACCACGATGTACCTCGCTGTCTGTTTTGTGCCTTATTTAAGCAACAAACTATTCGTCGTCGGTATATTTACGCTTCTAAATATTTTGGTACTCTGTTCAGTTATCCAGATATGTCTTATGGAAGCCATCTGACTACCGACATTCCGAAAAAACGCAAAGATAGAGACAGGCCGCCTAGGTCCAAAGCTACTGACGACGCTTCTTCTAAGCCAGTCATCAGTTTGCCAGTACTCTGTGAGGAGATTTCGCAGCCCTTGATACCCACTACAGATTTACAGGCCTCTACTGAGACCCATTTGGAGTCCGGTATGCAGAGAGATGCTTCAACTGTGGAACTTGCAGATGGATGGGTCCGGAGCCGCTGTGCAGGCACCAGCTTCTGAGGGTGTATTCAGGCCTACTGACTTGCATATCAAACCAATGCCATCTTCTTCTTCAAGGCCTAAAACTCGAACTATGCCTAGAAATCTGACGCCCAGACCACATGGTCAGGCCTCTATGCCTAAAAAAACAGATAAGAATGGCTGAAGACCTTATTACTTTACTCAGGGGAAGCCAACCTTTCCCCTCTGAGACCTAGGACTGAATTTACTTATGATACTTCTGACCAGATTCTGAAATTTCTGTTTCCTTTGATGACCAGGATTTACCCTTGTCTACCTATGAGGATTCTGATGCAAAGAACTCTATTCCCTCGCTTCCCCCCCAGAGGATTTCTCTTTTGGTGAAACCCTGCATACTCTTAGGGAGCACTTTCGCTGGGAAAGCCAGGATTACTCTGATTCTAAAAATAGGCTTAGGGAGTTCTTACTTCTGCCCCAGCACAGGACTTTAGCTATCCCTCCTGTACTAGACATTGTTGATAATGCCTTTTCGGAATCTAGCTTGGCCCCTGACTCTTTACCTCCTGCTCCCAGAAGAACCTGATAGATATTACAGGGTTCCAGACTCACAAGTTTCTTTTTAGAAATCCTACTGCAGATCCTGAGACCATTTCATAGGGAAATGCATATACGCAGCTGGAGATAGATTATCTGAGAGAATGCGTTCGAGTGCAATGTATTCCAACAGGATTACGTTGTTTTAAGTTTCCAAATAATGCTGTGCTGGGTTCCACCTTATACATGAAGTTGGTCGAGCTGTTTGATAAAACTGGTTTGGAAATGTTGGATCTTATGATTCAAGATTATGAAATCAAAGCTAACTCTTTGCTGAATGAACTGAAAGTGTTAAATGACAATATTGTTAAAGACAAGAACTTTTCTAGTATTAAAAAATGTTATGACAATGTTTTCAATGAAGTAGATCAGCACTGTGTTAATATAGTTAATCGCAAGATAAGGAAGTTAGAGCGTGACCTGATTAAATACAGGGATGGGAGGGCTTACCCCTTACCAGGAAAATTTAAATGCAGTATTACTAATGGCGAGGAGAGGATTGATATCTCTGAAAATACTGACAATACCAACACCCCATTAGCAGACCCACCCAGGAGAAGTGAACGACTTGCTCAAAAAGATAATAAAAATCAACATCAGGTTTTTCAATTTCCCCAGGACAGACCAGGGGGCAGGAATACAACATTTTACCAACAGAGTTGGAACAGGTCACGCAGGTAATTGATTCTACTGGAGTCTTTTCAGTAGATTGGGACATTTTAAATGGAGGTTCACCTAGTGGTAACTACAAAGTGGTAACTAAGGATAGTTTTACTATTTACAACTTCACAGATACTATATTAACCCCTGACTTTTTTGAGTTGTTTACCAGAGGTTTTCAATTTGTTCCCCTGCGTACCATTGATTTATCTAAAACACTAGTAGAATTTAAATTATCAGGAGACTGAATCTTGCACTATTTTTTAAAGGACAAACCGTAGCTAACCATACAAACACAAGGAAGTAATACTTTTAACCCCCCCCCCCCACCCATCCTACTTTAAGAATTTTTGAGGAGTTAGTGGAGATGGACCTAAGGAAGAAATACCCACTTGGTTCAAATCAACCACCTAACAATTTTGATTTTCACTTACATCAACTAACCAATTTACTCAAAGAAGAAGGTATCAGGATAATGAAACCTGACAAGGGTGGGGGTGTTGTCTTAATGTATAATTGGGCATACGAGACACATATTCACAACATGTTACAGGATGTTGTTACCTATGAATCAGTTTCCAGGAACGAGGTGAACGTAGCGTACTCTAAGATCAACTTTATGTTAATGGACCACTTGATGCAGGGTGCTATTAATGAAAAGTTACACAACTACTTACATGTCTCAAAACCTAGGATCCCGGTAATCTTTGGGATTCCAAAAGTTCACAAAGGACTGAACCCTTTAAAGTTCATCCCATAGTAGCAGGAGCTGGCAGTATCACAGACCCTCTAGGGAAATTTATTGACCAGACACTGAAAAAATTTGTTTCAACTTTAAAATCTATTTGTAAAGACTCCTGGGAATTTCTTAATGATGTTCAGCAAAGTTTGTACAACCCAAAGATATTAATGGCAACCATAGATATTAGAGTTATTTCCCAGTATTCCTCACTCCATAGGACTAGATTGGTTTAATGAAATCTTGACCACACAATCTGAATTAAGTAACAACACAGTTAAGTTACTTGTGGAGTTTATGGAAGCAGTTCTTGAGACTAATTTTATTTATTTTAATGGAGAGGTATTTAGACAAAAGAAAGGTGTAGCTATGGGTGCTCCATGTGCCACAACATACGCGAATATAGTATTATATTATTGGGAAAACATATATATATTTTCATCGAGTTGGGCTGAACATATTCCTTATTACAAACGCTACCTGGACGACATTTGTATACTATGGGATGGTGACATAGACAGTTTTTCAAACTTTATTACTTACATTAATTCTACTACAGGTTTTTTAGCTTTTACACACAACGTGAGTGAAAATTCCCTACACTATTTGGATGTTCTTTTATTCAAAGACCACGTTAATAACATTTTTCAATCTCAAATATACAGAAAGACGACTTTTTCCAACACATTTCTGCATTTTGATAGTGGCCATCCTTTTTATCAGAAAAAAGGCATAATAAAAGGACAACTCATTCGTGCATCCAGGATGACAAGTACCCACAACCTATTTCTTAAAGAAGTTGATTTCTTAAACTCTTTTTGGAGAGAGGTTATCCAGCCCACTTGGTGAACAATTTAGCAAAGGAGGTTTTGAGTAATAGGGAATCAAAATATCCACCATTACTTGGTAAAGGTAAGGCATTGGAACACTCACATGATGCTGAACAACAGTCATTACACAACAGTTTTGTGTATACATACACTAGGGACTCACAACAAGTTGAAATGACTATTTTGACATATTGGCCAGTGTTGACACTACAGGAGGACATTAACAAAATTATACCTGCTAAGCCCGGATTTACAAGAAAGAGAGACATTAATTTAAAGGGTTTATTTGAAAAAAGGAATAATGACAAAAAGCATTCATATTTTTCCAACAAGGTAGGCACCTTTAAATGTGGTGCATGCAATCAGTGCCTTACATATACAACAGTAGTAGTTTATACATTCCCTCCAGGAACTTCAAGGTTAATACACAAAGTTATTATAACTGTGCATCAAAAGGGGTGGTTTATCTCGGTGTTTGCATGGAATGTTACCGTTTTTATGTTGGCAAGACCGAGAGGTTACTAAGAAAAAGGATCTATGAGCATTTATACGAAATTAGCAAGAAGAAAGACACTAATGCTTTTTTCAAACATTCAACGCAATGTAGTAACATGCATTTGAAATTCCTTGTTTTAGACCAAGTCACCTAGGACCCTAGAGGAGGGGACTGGGAGACACGTCTGGAACATAAAGAGCTTTTATGGCAATTAAAATTAAATGCAACAAGATCCCCACGTCTAAATGATAGTACTAGTATAGCAAGTGTACTAAAACTAAACAGAGAGAAGTTGTGAAGAAGTAAAATACTTATTTTTAGATACTTGGTGGTTAATTTACATTTAGCCTGTGAAGAATTTCTATTCTATTTTATTGTATTTACTTTTAACCTAAAATGTGTTTTCACTATAAGGATTCACACTAAGAATACACAAAACACATATATTTTTTAACATTTGCGTTTTTTTAGCAGATTATACTTATGATCAGTCGTTTATGCAACGTATTTATTTATTTTTATATGATTTATTTTTGATACACATTAATTAGTGTATCTAGATAGATTTCAAATTAATAAGATGTTAAGTTGTCAATCTCGCCTTCATTCTTGCTTGATGGGTTCGGAGCCGATCCCTCGGCTCCGACTCGGCACTTGCTAAGCTCGAGAGTCACTTTTACCAGCTCGAGGCAGCCCCATATCCCATGATGCAAGGCGGTAAGTACCCAGATCTCGTTTGCCGCTTCGCTTATGAGGTCCTCCTTTTACCAGCTCCTGGTAAGTGATTTACTAATTTGCTATTTTAGCCCCTTTTAACTTAAAAACCCCTTATTGTTAGTTTTTATTTAGTTTTAATCTGTTTCTGACAGAAATTTGTCTGTCTCTTATTATTTTTTAGTCAGACTTTACCCATCCCATCCCCCCCCCTGTTAGGGTGTGTGTGTGTGTTTGTAGTTATACCTTTTGGTATATTTAAATTTAAATTCTTTGACTGGTGTGTGTGTGTGCTTGTGTTACACCATGTCAAAAGAAAGGGTCTCAGGCTTTAAGAAGTGTGACTCGTGCTGTCAGAAGATGTCTCTGACAGACGGTCACACTTCTTGCCTTTATTGCCTGGGGCCTCTTCACCTGCAGGACTCCTGTGCTATATGTCATTCTTTCAGCCAGAGAGTCCTGCAGGAAAGAAGAAACAAATTAATACTCAGGGGCCTTCTTAAGCCGGAGGGCTCTCCGGCTAAGTCGGCTCCACCTAAGACTGCCAAGTCTTCCAAGGCCCAGGCTTCTGTGTCAAAGCCTGCGGCCTCGGCTCCGACTCGTTCTGAGTCGATCGGCTCCGGCTGGAGCCAATTCTGGCTTAACCAAGCCTTCGGCACCGATGGCTATTGGTGCCGATTCTGCATCGACCACTTCGGTGTCTGCTCCGACCACCATGTGGCACAGGCATCGGTGCCGGCTCCGATCGGCTCCAACACCGTTACTTTTGTGGCTGTATCGGCTCCGGCTGGAGCCGATGCATCGAGGCTACCTGTCGGCTCCGATAAGTTGTCGGCTCCGACAGGTTCAATAGTTTCATCGGTTCCGATGGCTCCTTCGAGGAAGAGGTCGAGGTCTCCTTCCTTGGAGCCGATACTTTCGGCTCCGGCTTCACCTCTCCTCTCGGAACGGAGCCATCGGAGCCGATCTTCAAGGTCATCCAGGCTTTCGGACCATGACTTAGAGAGAGTGGTCAGTAGATTACTTAAGTCACAGGCACTGGCCCAAATGTTACATAGTCCGTCTCAACAGACTACTATTGGTCCACACCCCATTACAGTTCCTCCTTCAACTCTACCCCAGAGCTTGGAGTTGGAGTCTTCGGGAATGGTTACTGCTACGGCTGAGGGACGGATACCCCCTTCTGTCCCTTCAGCCTCTACTCTTATCTCCTCTTCGAGACCTTCCTTAGAGGGATTCGGTGGCCGGGCTTCCATGGTCTCCTCCGAGGGGGTGAGTGGCATCGGACCCTTGTCCGAACCCGCTCTTCCCCTTGGAGCCTCGGCCTTGGTGAGCTCGGCTCCGACATCTGCCTCGGAGGCTTCCCTTTCGGTGGTCCCTGGAGTTCCTAGCTCTTCGGAACAGGTTCTCTCGGACCTGCCTGGGAGGGGAGCATTCGAGGTGATGAAGAGTGTGCTGGCCACTGGTATCAGCCAGCAGTCTGTTCCCTTAGCTCCTCCCTCTATAGTGCCTGTTGACATCTCTGCCACTTCTCTTGCTACAGGACCCAGAGATCCTCCGCCTCAGGTTTCCCCATTGGGAATTTCCCCCTCTTCCGAGGATTCTCCTGATGTTTCGGGAGATCCTCCTAGGAAGAGGACTTGTAAGAGGAAACACGTAGACTCCCCCGAGTCTGTCACTTCAGATACTGACTTTGATGAGTCAGAGGGATCCCCAAGATCCCCCTCTGAGGATGTCTCCTTCTCAGACATCCTAGAACTCCTTAGACAGAGGGAAACTGGCCCACCAATAATCCCTCTGTGGGTGAGTCAGTATACCTAGAGGCGTTTGGATCTCGGCCCTCCACCTCCTGGGTGTCTCCGCCTTTCGCCCCCCTTATGCAGGTTATTGCCCGAAGGCGTGGGCTGCTCCTGACTCTGTAGAGCCAGTCCCTAGGAGGCCTTCAAAATTTATCACTGCCCCGAGTGACAAGCAATTCCTCACTAAGGGTGTCCCCGCTGATGCCATGGTGGTGGCTGCTGCCACCAAGAAGGAACTTGCAGATCCTTCCGTACCCGTCCATCCTCCTAATAAGGACTCTAGGACCGTGGATAGGTACGTAAGCGGATGTTTTCCTCAGCGACCTTTGCTATGCGTTCGCTGAATTACCTATGTCACTTCACCAGACTCATTAAGGAGCTGGGTGAAGTAGTACAGGATCCTACAGCTGCAGGGGCTCAAGAAAAAATTGCTTCGCAGCTAGGAACCCTTAATTCCATTGCAAACTCCTCCATGCGGCTAATATCATATGCTGCTGATGGAGCGAGTAGGGCCGCAGGTACAGGTGTGGCTCTTAGGCGCCAAGCCTGGATGCGGCTATGTGACTTTGCAGATCCCTTTAAGGCGTCCTTCACAAATTCTCCCTTTGATGGGTCAGCTTTGTTTGGCCCTCAGGTGAAGGAAACTTTGACCAGGTGTGAGCAGGACGGCAAGACTCTTTCTGCTGTAGGAGTCCGTTTTCCACCCCTTCTAGACCTTACCCCAAAGGACAGAAAGGTGGCAAAATGTGGTTCCATAAATCCCAAGGAGTCACACGATTCACGTGGTCAGTTTACCCCTAGAGGCAGAGGGGTAACAACAACAGGCCGCTCTAGAGGCAGAGGGGTCCAAAAACCAGGGAAACAGAGAGCCTCTCTCTGACAAGCCCTTTCAGCATCCCTGAGATGTTGCCCGGCTGTCCCTCCTTGGAGGCAGTCGGGGGAAGATTATCACTGTACCCAGAAGCCTGGCATTCCCTCACTCAAAACAGATGGGTACAGTCGATCATATCCAAGGGTTACATAATTCCTTTCGAGGAAAGTCCTTTCCCCTCAAATTCCCTTCCAGATGTACCACCCGGTCTAAGGGAAATTGCAGAGTTAGAAGTCTCAAAACTACTGCAAAAAAGAGCCATTCAGCCAGTTACAACAGACCATTCAGAGCCGGAATCTACTCAAGGTTCTTTTTGGTCCCCAAAAGGCACGGAGACTGGAGACCAATATTGGATCTCAGCAGACTCAACAAGTCTGTGAGGAAGACAAGATTCGAATGGTCACTCTTCAGTCAATTCTGCCCTTCTTACAGAAGGACAACTGGATGTGCTCAATAGATCTTCAGGATGCGTACTATCACATCAAAATTCACAGATGCTCCAGGAGATTTCTCCGCTTTCGGCTGGGGTCCAGTCATTTCCAGTTCAGAGCCCTGCCCTTTGGTCTCACTACAGCCCCAGAGTGTTCACCAAATGCATGGCAGTGGTCACGGCTCACCTGAGACGTCAAGGATTCTAGGTGTTTCCGTATCTCGACGACTGGCTCCTGTCAGCCACCACCAGGCATCAGCTTATTCAAGCCAGGGATTACACAATAAGTCTTTGTTCTCATTTGGGCATCTCGATCAACTTGGAAAAGTCATCCTTATCGCCCTGCCAGTCTATTACTTTCATAGGCAAACTTAAACACTGTTCGGATGTCAGCTACCCTTACAGATCAAAGAGTTTCAGACATTCAGAGTCATGTCAGGATCATTCTGGCCAACAAGAAAGTACAGGCCAGAATGGTTCTAAAGGTATTAGGTCTCATGGCTGCGGCCATTACTCTTCTTCCCTGGCTCGATTCTACATGCCTTCTTCTGTGGATGCTGTTCACACAGTGGTCGTACCAACAACTTCCAATGCGTCACCAGATTCTGGTGACACAGACTTGCAAAGATCATCTTGCTTGGTGGATCACATCTCCTCAGGTTCACCAAGGCAGGTACTTTGTACCCCATCCCCGATAGCCACTGTCACCACGGATGCCTCCCTGATCGGGTGGGGGTCATTATCAGGGCAGGATGGTTCATGGGGCGTGGCAGCCGTTCGAGTACCATCTGCACATAAATGTCCTGGAGATGAGAGCAGTGCTTTTAACGTTGCAAGCCCTCAACGACTTTCTTCCCGTAGGGACAATTGCAGTCCACACAGACAACATGTCTGTAGTTTGGTATATCAACAAACAGGGCGGAACCAAGTCCTACCCCTTGTGTCGAAGCGCTCAGACTATGGCAATGGGCGATCTCCTCTCATCGGTTTCTGGTAGCAACGCATATCCCTGGGAAAACCAACATTGTAGCGGACAGATTGAGCAGAGCTATTCTCATGCCTCACGAGTGGTCTCTCAAGCAATCTATAGCGGAAGAGATATTTCTGGAATGGGGTCGTCCATGTTGCGATCGTTTTGCTACTCCGCGAAACAGCAAATGCCCAGACTTCTTCTGTCTCTTCCCTCTACCAGGCCATCCCCCCAGAGACGCTCTGACCCAGGATTGGCCCCAGGGACTTCTTTATGCCTTCCTCCATTTCCTCTGATCCCTCAAGTTATCCAGAAAGCTACCGTTTGAGAGCCAAATTGATTCTCATTGCCCCTTACTGGCCTCGACAAGTTTGGTTCCCGTTCCTCCATCATCACCTTTTGGTGCAGCCGTGGCATCTGGACCCAGTGCCAGATCTTCTGATTCACCAATCCGGTCAGCTGCACCGGTCTATCCCTTCTCTCAACCTCACAGCATGGTTGCTCCACTTCCTTCCTTAGCCAGGCTTCCTTTGATCTCTAACCCAGTTAGAGACATCATAGTACCGTTAAAATCCTCTACCAGGAGGATTTATACAAGCAAATGGAAACGTTTCTCTTATTGGGCTAAGGCCAAGAATATTGATCCTTTCACTGCCCCTGTTCAGGCAGTCCTGGACTTCTTAGCAGAGATTTTTCATGCAGGCTCCTCTTCTTCCACAGTCAGAGTTCAATTGGCTGCTATCTCCAACTTTCATATCGGGGTCGCAGATCATAATATTATGTCCCATAGGCTCTGCAGGGCCTTCTTGAAAGGAATTTTCCTACTAAAGCCTCCAATCAGGAATCCTCCTCCTCAGTGGGATCTAAATTTAGTGCTGACATCCTTGATTCTTCCCCTTCGAGCCAGCTGTTTCTTGTTCCCTGAAATTTCTTTCTTGGAAAACTTTATTCCTAGTGGCTATTACATCGGCCAGGAGGGTGTCTGAACTTCATGCTCTATCGGTTCGACCCCTATTTGGTTTTTCACAAAGACAGAGTATCTTTGAGAACTAATCCGACCTTTTTGCCTAAGGTCGCTTCAAAGACCAATTTGAATCAATCCATTGATCTCCTGTATTTTTCCCAAACTATTCAGACAGAGCTGAACAAAAACTACATTATCTTGATGTCCACCGTCAACTTAGATATTATTTGGACAGAACAAAAATTTAGAAAATCTGATCAACTTTTTGTTTCCTATGCGGATAATAAAAAGGCCTTCCTGTTTCTAAAGTGACCTTGTCCAGATGGCTTTCTTGGTCATCTCTGAAATTTATCTGCTCAGGGGAAAACAGCTGTGCTCAAAACCTAAAGCACATTCAACTAGGAGCTTAGCTACTTCTTCAGCCTTTCAAGCTAGACTTCCTTTAGACACTATTTGTGCAGCGGCCACTTGGGCCACTCCTCACACTTTTGTTTCCCATTACAAATTGGACTTGGCCTCCAGGGACAGAGCCAGTTTTGGCTCTACAGTCCTCAAGAGTCTGTTCCATTGAGCCACCCAGGATAGAGGTGCTAGGGGCGGTCCCATCAAGCAAGAATGAAGGCGAGATTGACAACTTAACATTAAGAAGTTATGTACCTACCATAACGTTCCATGTTAGTTGTCTTCTCTCGCCTTCTTTCTTGCGACCCTCCCTCCTTCCCCAGGCCTGGACAGACCTTGTTATAAGAAATTATTATGCTGAAGACCATTCAGACCTGGTCCTTCTTCCATCCTGTAAGTTTTCTTTCTTCCTTTGGGAAGTGTTTTATGCTTGGTGCTATTGCCCTTTGTCATCAAACGAGATCTGGGTACTTACCGCCTTGCATCATGGGATATGGGGCTGCCTCGAGCTGGTAAAAGTGACTCTCGAGCTTAGCAAGTGCCGAGTCGGAGCCGAGGGATCGGCTCCGAACCCATCAAGCAAGAAAGAAGGCGAGAGAAGACAACTAACATGGAACGTTATGGTAGGTACATAACTTCTTATTTTGTAACAATACTAGTTTTGTAGAGACTACAAGCATTTTAAATATTTAATTATAATTAATGGTATATGTATTTAATTGTGGTCACATGATTAATGTACGATGATATAAAATGGCCTTGTTTTCGACTGTTTAACATCTTGATAAAGCCTGGTAGGAACCAGGCGAAAGCACTTGATCAATTTTTTCTTATTTATTTATTAAAGTTATTTAGCAATTTTAACTTATTTCTGGTTGTAATACACTCGTGATTCCTGGACTGAGTTTCTTCATCTGTGGAGTTATTTTGAATTTGGTTTCTGTGTTTGTGTTGAAGTTATCTGGAACCATTTCATAGGGACCCAAGGGCTTCAAGGCTACTACTGCCAAAAATCCTACCCCCTCTTATAGAGACTCCAGGGCGCTGGATAGATGGGGTAAGAACGTATACACTTCTGCAACTTTGGCCATTAGGGCCTTAAACTGCCAGTTTCATATGTTAAAGTATCAGCAGCATATCATTGGATTGCAAAAAAAATCCTGGAAGAACATCGCTGGATGCCACAGAATAATAGAATAAAAACTTTAATAAAAACAAGTACAAAAACAGATGAGCGCTTTCGGGTGGTAACCCTTCATCAGATGAAAAACAAACATCAAAGCACACAATTTAAACATACAATCTTCCAATCAGCAACTAGTAAAACACCCGCCTATTTTTTAGGGTGGGTTTCACTGGGATGACATCATTAAGACCAGGCCCCCTATGGGCCATGAGTTCTATGATCCATTTAGACTCAATTAATTCAGTAAGTTGTTTGATGTGTGCTTTGATGTTTTGTGTGCTTTGATGTTTGTTTTTCATCTGATGAAGGGTTACCACCCGAAAGCGCTCATCTGTTTTTGTACTTGTTTTTATTAAAGTTTTTATTCTATTATTCCGTGGCATCCAGCGGTGTTCTTCCAGGATTTTTATGCTTTGCTTGTATGTGCCTTTGGTGGAACTATATCAGCACCTAGCATTGGTATTTGGACTCATATCATTGGATTGCTTAAACAGAAAATGATGTTAATTCCTGACTGTACTGAAAATAAGGATTTACAGGATTTAATGCATTCTGCTGAACAGGTTGGAAAGCATACTTTGCAATGTGGTTTTGATTCACTAGAAGCATCTTGCAGGGCTACTGTCACTGGGTCTGTACTTAGAAGGCATGCTTGGCTTAAGGAGCGATCTTTGCCAGATCATGTTAAAGCTAAATTGCTGGATGCTCTCTTAAATCAGGACCGCCTGTTTGGCAACAAAGCAGAAGAAGTTCTTAAAAAGATGTAGGAAGAAGCTAAATCTATGCAAACTGTTAAAGATTTCATACAAGTACAACCTCCAAGATTTAGTAGGCATTGGCCCTCTAAGAATTGGTCCTTTCCTGCCTTTTCCAGGCCTTCTCAGTCCAAACCCAGAACCAGCAGAACACCCAGGCTTCAGTCCCAGGGTACGCACAGGACTAAACAGTGGGGGGCTCCCACTTCCAAGTCAGAAAGTAGTAAGACTCTACCCTATGGTATATTGTCTCAATAACTTAACTTTAAAACTTCCAAGCACTTCTCAGCTGACTGTTCCTGTAGGGGGAAAGATTGCTCTGCAGGCCAAAAACTGGGAACTCATTACCCAGGACAAATGGGTCTTAAATATAGTTTCCCCAAGGATACATATTTCACTTCCACACATTACCAACCCCAAATGGTTGGCCAGATCTACCCCCAAATCAGTGGGCAGAGGCTCAAAAGTAAGTACTCTCTCTCTCTCTCTTAAGCATAAAGGCTATTCAGACTGTACCAGAAGAGGAAATGGGACAAGGTTTCTACTCGAGACTTTTCTGGTACCCAGAAAAGACCACTCTTGGCGTCCTGTCCTGGACATTTCTATATTAAACAACTTTTTGGTGATTCCAAAATTCAAGATGCTAACTCTTCACCAGTTACTTCCTATGCTAGGCAAAGATGCCTGGTTGGCAACATTGTATTTAAAAGAACCCTACCTGCACATCCCAATCAGTAATCTTGCAGAAGATACCTACGCTTCAAAGCAGGCTACATGCACTATCAGTTCTCTGCACTGCCCTTTGGCTTATCTACTGCGCCCAGGGTATTCACAAAATGCCTAGCTCCAGTCATTGCATTTTGCAGGCAAAGAAATATTCAGATATACCCGTACCTGGACGATTGTCTAATTCAGGCAGAAAGCCAGGACATACTTTTGAATCATCTGGCATTTGTACAAAAGGTGCTAACTTGTCAGGGGTACACCATAAACGAAAAGAAATCGCATCTAGTACCCTGTCGAGAAATTATATTCCTGGGAGCAAGCTTGAAAACAACTTCCCAGATGGCTTTCCTCACGCCAGAGAAACAAATTCATTTGACAACGTACTTCAAACTAATGGCCATAAAAACCCTGCTATCTGCAAGGCAAATACTGCAAGCCTTGAGGTTAATGGCCTCCTGCATTCTACTAATTCCATATGCAAGACTGCATATGGGGAAACTACAATAGTATCTAAAAAGCCTATGGTGTCAATCTCAGGATCTAGAAGCAATGATCCCTATCATAACTTGCATACAATTACAGTTCCTTTGGTGGGCAGAGGCCTGCCACCAAAACAAGGGACTACCATTCACTCTACCCCCTGCCGCTCAAACCCTAACAGACGCAGCAGACTATGCATGCGGGGCTCACCTGGCAGGGAAATGCATTCAAGGTAAATGGAACCCAAGTCAAATGCACCTGCACATCAGTCAAAAAGAAGTGTTAGCTGTACGGAATGCTCTGACAGCCTTCAAGGACCACAATCTTCCAGGACAATTAATGGTAAGGATGGACAACACCACTGTTATGTGGTACATAAACAAGCAGGGGGGTACCCATTCTTACCCCCTCTGCAGACTAGCCATGGCTCTGTGGAACACAACCTTGAGCTACCAAGTGCATCTACAGGCTCAGTTCCTGCCAGGACAACTAAATACGCTGGCAGATGAACTTGGCAAAAATCTCGTGGACCCACACGAGTGGAAACTGGAACCAAAGATTTTCAACAGGTTGATAAACAAATGGGGGATCCCAGATATAGTCCTGATGTTCATTGTGTTTCAGTGTTGCAGTCATTACATTTAGGTTATCCTGCTGGCAGGCTACCCGCAGTCGGCCTGAATTTCAAAGTCCTGTTCCGGCGTCGGTTGCTGTCGCCTCTTCCCTGACGTCAGTGCGCCAGGGGTATAAAAGATGCAGCCGACGCCATTTTCTTCAGTCTTTCTTGCCGTGCGGTGCCCGAAGCAAAAGCAGTTCACAAGTGCTGGTCGGCAGACTCCTGAGATTTTCGAAATTGAACTTCAGATCCGAAGTCTTCTATTAAGCTAAGTACCCCATTGGGGAAACTTTTTTCTTGCACCAGACCGATGTCAGAAAAAGTTAACAATTGTATTTCTTGTGGGAAGCAAATACCTCATAAGGATTTTCATTCTTACTATATTCCTTGTGTAGGCCCTGACCATGATGTTGCTAGTTGTCGGTTTTGTGCTAGATTTAACCAACGCACTATTAAGCCTCGGTACAATTTTGCTTTTTCATTATTTTGGCCGAAGGTTTAACTACATAATGCCGTCAGAACAGCCGACGACCGGAGTTCATAAAAAGCGCAAGGAAAAAGAAAAGGGCAGGCATCCGAGGTCCAAAACCGACGACAAAGCCTCTTCTAGGCCAGTCGCCCGGTTCTCAGTGCGGCGCTTTCGCAGCCCCTGACACCCGCTATCTCAGAGCCACAGGCTGCCCCCGACTCCCACGTGGAGACAGCTAGGCCTCTGGATACTCAAGGCATTGGGCCTTCGGAAACTAATCCCTCAGATGGGTCCAGAGCTGCTGAGCAGGCATCGGCTTCTGAAGGCGTTTTCAGACCTACACAGCTTTATATCAAGCCAACTTCAGCATCAGTGACAAAGACTAAAACAGTTTTAAAAACAAGGAAACAAGTATAGCACTCTCCAGGACAGACTTCCATGCCTAAGAAACATATGCTCAAAATGGCTGAAGACCTAATTACTTTGATCAGGGGTTCCCATCCCCCTCCTGATAAGAGGCCTAGGCAAGACACTGAATATGATTCGTCTGATCAGGTTTCCATTTCCTCTGACTCCTCTTCAGAACAGAGATACTCTGTTCCTCCCTATGTGGATTCTGATGCTGAAGAATCTATTCCTTCAGCTTCTCCTCCTGAGGATTACTCATTTGGCGAAACCTTGCATACCATGAAGGAGCATTTCCACTGGGAGAGCCAAGATTATTCAGATTCTAAGAAAAGGCTCAGAGACTTTCTTTTACTACCTCAGCACAGACCTCTTGCTATTCCTCCTGTTCTAGACATTGTAGATGTATTTTCAGAGTCCGACCTGTCTCCTGACTCTCTACCTCCTGCACCTGTTAAGCCAGACAAATACTGCAGGGTTCCAGATTCTCATAAATTTCTATATAAAAGCCCTGCTGCTGACCCAGAAACTATTTCTCAGGGTCTCAAAGGGGTCAAGGCTGCTACTGCAAAAAACCCTATCCCCTCAGGTAGAGATTCTAGGGCACCGGACAGATGCGGGAAAAAAGTTTACACTTCTGCTACCTTGGCTGTAAGGGCTTTAAATTGTCAGTTTCATATGCTTAAATATCAGCAATATTTAATGCCTCTGTTAAAACAGAAAATGTTGACAAATTCTGAATGTGCTGAGAACAAGGAATTGCAGGATTTATTGCATGCAGCTGAACAAGTGGGAAAACATACTTTGCAATGTGGTTATGATTCACTGGAGGCCTCTTGCAGGGCTGCTGTAACAGGCTCTGTCATTAGAAGGCATGCTTGGTTAAAGGAACAGACTCTGCCTGATCATGTTAAAGCAAAATTATTGGATGCTACAAAATGGAGGATAAAGCTAAATCTATGCAGACAGTGAAGGATTTCTTACAGGTGCAGCCACCCAGATTTAGCAGGAACTGGCCTTCTAAGAATTGGTCCCTTCCCGTGTCAGAAAGGCCACAAAGAGGCAGATACAGACACCCTAGAGGCAGACAACACCTCCAGGGCTCATACAGGCCCAAACAGTGGGGTGCTTCTACCTCCAAAAGCAGAGAAGACAAATCACAGCCATATAGGAAACGGTCCCAATGACTTCCCTCTGCCAATGCCAAGCATTTATCTTTTGGCAGCACCCCTATGGGGGAAAGCTAGCACTTTTTTCACAAAGTTGGCACATGCTTACCCAGGACAAATGGGTCTTAAATATAGTTTCTCAGGGCTACAGGTTCCACTTTCACACCCTTCCAAAGACAAAAGGTATGCCAGACCTGCCACACAATCAATGGGCAGAGGCACAAAACCAAGTTTTATCTCTCATGGACATGAAGGCTGTTCAGCCAGTGCCACAAAAAGAGCAGGGACAAGGATTTTACTCAAGACTTTTCTTAGTACCAAGAAAGGACAAAGCATGGAGACCGATTCTGGGCCTGTCTATTCTAAATACTTTTCTGGACGTTCTGAAATCTGCAGCAGCTTCTGCCCATGCTGGGCAAAAAGGTTTGTCTTGTAACTTTTGGACCTCAGAGGCATACCTGCATGTCCCAATCAGACAGTCTTGCAGAAGATACCTCAGATTCATAGCTGGCTGAATGCACTACCAATTCTCTGCACTGCCCTTTGGCTTAACTACTGCGCCCAGGGTAATAACAAAATGCCTGGCATCAGTTATTGCATTTTCCAGACAGAGGAATTCAAATATATCCCTACTTGGACGACTGCCTTATTCAAGCAGAGACCAAAGACATTGTACTAAAGCATCTGGCGTTTGTAAAAAGATTACTAATTTGCCTAGGGTACACAGTAAACGAAAAGAAATCGAAACTAGTACCCTCTCAAGAGATAATATTCCTGGGTGCAAGCTTAAATACAACTGCCCAGATGGCTTATCTCACGCCAGACAAACAAAGGCAACGGACTTCTTACTTTGAAAGCATGGCAACAAAGACCCAGTTATCTGCAAGAAAAATTCTGCAGGCTCTGGGCTACATGGCCTCCTGTGTTCTGCTAATTCCATATGCAAGACTGCATATGAGAAAACTACAATGGTACCTAAAAAGTGTTTGGACTCAACATTGCCACAGCCTGGATTCATTAATTTCACCCATTCCCTGCCTGCAACAGGAGTTTCGATGGTGGGCACAGACCTGTCACCACAACAAGGGACAGCCATTCACCTTACCCACAGCCAGGCAAACACTAACAGATGCATCAGATTATGTCTGGGGGGCTCACATGGCAGGAAAATGTATTCAGGGCACTTGGCCCCCAAGCCAAAGGCATCTACACATCAATCAAAAAAAGATGCTAGCTGTACAAAATGCCCTGACAGCCTTCAAGGACCTACTTCATCCAGGACAGCTGCTGATAAAGACGGACAACACCACAGTCATGTGGTACATAAACAAACAGGGGGGGCACACATTCCTACCCCCTCTGCAGACAAGCCATGATTTTGTGGAACACAGCATTGACTTACCAAGTACACCTGCAAGCACAATTCTTGCCAGGAAAAACAAATGCTCTGGCAGACACACTAAGCAGAAACCTCATGAACCCTCACTAGTGGAAACTAGATCCAGAAATCTTCAACATAACAAGGAAATGGGGACGCCCAGACATAGATCTTTTTGCCTCCCCTCACAACTGCCAACTTCAGAGATTCTGCACAAGGACTTATCACAAAAAAGCATGGAAAGTGGATGCTTCGTCATTCAGCTGGAACAACTTTACAGTATATGCCTTTCCTCCACTGCCTCTCCTCCTCAAGGTACTCCCGAAGGTCAGACAAGAGAAGCCACAAACGAAACTGATTGCCCCGGATTGGCCACACCAACACTGGTACCCAATCCTAAGGAGCTTGTCCCAAGGCCCAGCCTGGACATTGCCTCAAATTCCTCATTTACTGACGCAACAAAACAATCCGATCCTGCACAGCCAACTCAGAACTCTGAATCTAGCTGCATGGCGGATACTGTAACCATTCAGAATACACCTCTCTCTAAAGCAGTTATGGATGTTATTTTGGAGGCCTGGAGGCCCAGCACCAGAAAATCTTATGCAGAAAAATGGAAGAGATTCTGTGCTTGGAACCAGGCACAAGGAATTGACATGCTTGTTCCAAATATTCCACAGATTTTACAATATCTAACTGAGATGCTAGACAAAGGCCTATCCTTCTCATCAATTAAGATTCATGCCTCTGCCATTTCAGCTCATTACAATACAGACCCACCTATTTTTTCATATCCATTGCTTAGGGGGGCCAAAAACATAAGACCTCCAAGGAGAGCACCAATACCTGCATGGGACCTCAATTTTGTCTTGGAAAAACTCACACTGCCTCCTTTTGAGCCAGCCAATACAGCTGAGATAAAATTCTTATCATGGAAAACAGCTCTGCTCCTAGCAATAACTTCAGCAAGAAGAGTCTCAGAGTTACAGGCATTAATGGCTGTGGAACCTTTTTTTATCTTCCATCCGGACAGGGTTTTTCTAATGACAAACCCAACATTTATGCCTAAGGTAGTGTCCAGTGTGGCTCTTAACCAAACCATTCATTTGCCTACTTTTTATCCAAACCCGCAGAATAAAGGGGAGAGACTTCTGCATTCTTTTGGACATACACAGACACCTACGCCGCTTCTTGGACAAAACTAAAGCTTTCAGAAAGACTGAGCAACGTTTAGTGGCATATGCTGCAGGAGCAGAAGGAAAGGTTATCTCAAAGCAGACTATTTCAAAATGGATAGGACACTGCATTCGTTTCTGCTATTCACAACATGGCAAATCACTGCCTAAGAGCATTAGACCACATTCTACCAGGGCAGCAGCCACCTCAGCAGCCTTCCTCAGAGGAGTGCCAACCAAGGATATTTTGGAGACTGCAACTTGGACTTTAGTGCACACTTTTACTAAGCACTACCACTTGCCTCTTTACTCTAAATCCAGAGCAGGCTTTGCCACTGCAGTCTTGCAGGGCCTTATAGCCACTCCTAATTCTATTTAGACCCAGCCGCCCAACCTCAGCTTTGGGATTCAACCCATGTGTAATGACTGCAACAGTGAAACACGATGAACATAGTACAGTTGTGTACCTACCATAAATGTAGATGTCCGAGTGTATTCACTGTTGCAGTTCAGCTTACCCACCCACCATCCCCCTTTCTTTGCTGGGACTTATCTGTACTTCCCCATCCTATACAACCTATGTGGTGTATTTGCTTGTAGATGAAGATATTGTTTATTTTAGTGCATGCTTTTATAAGCAATGTTTTTTTTTTTAGCCTACCCTTTTGGTGGCACCTGACATCTGGGGCAGGAAAAACTGAAGAAAATGGCGTTGGCTGCATCTTTTATACCCCTGGTGCACTGACGTCAGGCAAGAGGCAACAGCAACCGACGCCGGACCAGGACTTTGGAATTCAGGCCGACTGCGAGTAGCCTGCCAGTAAGATAACCCAAGTGTAATGACTGCAACAGTGAATACACTCTAACATCTACATTTATGTTAGGTACACAACTGTACTTTTGCCACCCCCCCCAGAACTGTCAGTTGGACAAATTCTGCACAAGGACTCCCCACAAACAAGCTTAGAAAGTGGATGCTCTGTCCTTCAGCTTGAAAAATCTATCAGTTTATGCCTTTCCTCCTCTGCCTCTCCTCTCCATAGTACTACTAAAGATCAAACAGGACAAACCAAGGACGATACTGATTGCACCAGGCTGGCCACGCCAACACTGGTACCCCCTTTTGCGCAGTTTGTCACTGCTGGCTCCATGGCCCCTGCCTCAGACCCCTACCTTGCTGTCACAGCATGAGAGCCAGATTCTGCATCCTCAGCTTCAAACCCTGACCCTGGCAGCTTGGCTAATTTCCTAATCTCTTCATTACTGTCCCTCAGCAAACAAGTGTTGGATATCATTTTGGTGGCAAGGAGGCCTAGTACTAGAAAATCTTATGCTGAAAAATGGAAAAGATTCTGTGCCTGGAACCAAACTCAAGGGATGGGCACAGCAGTGCCCTGTTTACCTCAGATTTTTCAATACTTAACTGAGATGCTTCACAAGGGCCTTTCTTTTTCCTCTGTCAAAATTCACACCTCAGCCATTTCAGCTCATTACAACACAAAACTTACCCCTCTTCTCTCATCCACTGCTCAAGCAATTCCTCAGAGGGGACAAAAACTTAAGACTACCCAGGAGAGCCCCAACTCCAGCGTGGGACCTTAACTTTGTATTGGAAAAACTCACTCTTCCTCCTTTTGAGCCAGCTGCAAGTGCAGAGTTAACATTTCTTTCTTGGAAAACAGCCTTCCTTTTAGCAATTACTTCAGCAAGAAGGGTATCTGAACTACAGGCCATTATGGCAGTGGAGCCTTTCATCATATTTCATGCAGACAGGGTGTCCCTCGGGACCAATCCCTCCTTCATGCTGAAGGTGGTATCCAGTGTGGCCCTTAATCAGTCCATTCATTTGCCGACCTTCTTTTCTAATCCACAGAACAAAGGGGAAAGGATACTGCACTCCTTAGATGTGCACAGACAGCTTAGATTTTACTTGGACAAGACTAAACCTCAAAAGAAATCTGAACAACTGCTGGTAGCATTTGCTGCAGGGGCAGAGGAGAGAAGGCTGTTTCAAAGCAAACCGTTTCTAAATGGATAGGCCATTGCATTCATTTCTGTTATAAGCACCATGGAAAACCTTTCCCACAGGGGATAAGACCCCATTCAACCATGGCTGCATCTACCTCTACAGCCTTTCTCAGAGGTGTACCTACCAGGGACCATCCTAGAAGCTGCTACCTGGAGTTCTGTACTTACTTTACCAAGCATTACTATTTACCAATTTTCTGTAAATCCAGAGCTGTCTTTGCCACTGCAGTCTTGCAGGGCCTTATATATAGCTGGTCCTAATGCTGTCTAAATGCCTCCTCCCATCCTTAGCTTTGGGAATCTACCCAAATGTGATGACTGCAACAGTGAAACATGAAGAACATAGTACAGTTGTGTACACTTACCATAAATGTAGATGTTAGAGTGTATTCACTGTTGCAGTCCTGGTTACCCTCCCTCCAGCTCCCTGACTTCGTTTGGCTATACCTTTACTCCTTTACTTTTTTGTTGGAGGTGTAACCTTGTGTGTGTATGTATATATATATATATATATATATATATATATATATATATAGATATATATATGTATATATATAGATATATATATGTATATATATAGATATATATATGTATATATATATGTATATATATAGGTATATATATATGTATATATATAGATATATATATGTATATAGATATATATATATGTATATAGATATATATATATGTATATAGATATATATATATGTATATAGATATATATATGTATATATATGTATATATATTTATATTTAATTGCTTCCCATTGGGGGGGGGGCACCTGACATCTGGGGCAAGAAAAACTGATGTAATGGCGTCGGCTGCATGCTTTATACCCCAGACTACCTGACGTCACAGAAGATGAGACAGCAACCGACACAGGACCCAAGACTTTGATAATCAGGCTGACTGAGGGCTACTGCAAGCAGATAACCCAAATGTGATGACTGCAACAGTAAATACACTCAAACATATACATTTATGGTAAGTGTACACAACTGTACTTTCCTTTAGAGGCTCACACCCCCTCCTAAAAGAGTCAAATAACAGAACCAAGTTACAGGACTTCGGATCCTAGCCCTTGGATCAGAAAGCCCTTGGATCTCCTTTGGACCTGAAGTTCTCTTAGGATCCGTCAGATGATGTCCATTTCACACTTCAGCTTACTCAAATTTAATCGAATCCAAGGTTTTTAGGATCTGGTCAGTTACACTTTCCACCTCAAACCCTCTTTTTGGATCTTAGGCTTGGGGTCCAACAACCCCACTTGTATCCTAGGCTTAAGATCAGACAGATAACATTTTGCTTACAGGTGGAGCTCTTTTCGGGTCCAGAAGTTCCCTGGATCTGACTGCCCATCAGTTGTTTTTTTTTTCTGGCAACCTGGTAAGTGGTGTGAGCTATTTTTTCATGTTTTCCCTATTGTGGACTTTTATTCCCTTCGGATCCTATTCCTAGGATCCAAGAAATATTGTCGGGCACCTTTCAGATCTGTACTCCCTTTGGCTCTATACTGTTGACAGAGTGCATTACAAAAGAAGAGTGAGTAAGACTCTCTTGGTTCTTGACTTCTCTTTGGACCTGATCTCTCTTAACTGATCATCTCTTAGGATCTGACAGACAAGACTCTAGCACTTCTCGGATCCTATGTTGGTCACAAAGACAGCTGAACTGTCTTCGGATCTGGCAGCTTCGGACCCGCCTCTTTTAAACAGAGAGTTCTCTCCTCAAATCCAAGGTCCTTGGAGCCAAAAGGTGGTGTGCCTCCTGGAGTAAGTTGGGCTGCTCTCTGATCCGGTGCCTTTGGATCCAGAGCTGCCGTTTCGAGCTTAGCTCGTTCACATCCAATAGTTTAGTTGCTATTTTTGTGTCCTACAGCAATTACAGATATTAAAAGAAAGCAGAAAGCAGCCCAGTGGAGTACTGTAACCTGCAACAAACTGAAGAAGCCTCATTAGCAGATTGAATTTTGGCAAGTTCTACTCTGATTTTATTGATGAAAGATAATAATTGGGGTAGTGTGAACATGCACAGACACTTAAACATCCCAGATGTTTTCTGTGCGTGGATATGTTCTTGGAGGGGGACTGATAGTGGTCTAACTTATGGTCATTGATTTTTGTTTTTAACGTGGCTTGTAGAGTTTAGCATTGGTACAGGATGGGTTGATGGCTGGCTTATTACCCCTCTTTCCCATCTCAGAAATATTTTGTCCCATTTCATTGAGCTCTGTTATTTTTCTTATAAGCCCAGTGTCCAGTTAGTCTGAGTTTTTGCGTCTGGTCCTTTTTGCAAACCCCTGCATGGCTCCACCATGAAGTCCAAATTTCTCTATGTCCTGTCCCTTTATTTTCTGTGGCCAGGAGCCCCCCCCCCCCCCCCAAACACAACAAGCTCACTGGAGGTTACAGCAATGACCTGTCTCACAATGAGAGAGAGAGATGATTGACCCCCTGTTCTCCAAACATCTTCCTCATTCCTCTTACATAACCCCGCTCTGAATTCTTTACTGACCCCTCACTTCTCTAGACACATAATGCAGTAGATACGGATGGTCATGGCACAGTCCATCCTGGGCAGGAATGATTGGATTTGCTCTTTACTTTACTTGACAAATACTATTACATCAAATTAAACAGGCACTCTAGGTGACTTCAGCGCTTTCAGCTGGGAGCCAGTCACTTCCATTACAGATCTCTGCCCTTCAAGCTTACCACAGTTCTCATGATGTTTTTCCGCACACATGACAGTAGTGGCTGCTCACCTGCGGTTCAGAGAATTTCAAATGTCTTCCATATCTGAACAACTGCTGTCTTATTGCTCCAACCAGGTATCAGCTGTTATAAACTGTGGATTACCTGTCGTAAGCCTCCAGATCACTGGGCATTACTATAAATCTGGCAGATTGAATCTATGACTGATACAAAATTGAAATTCATAAGTTCTGACTTGTATACTACAAACCAGAAAGCATCCTGGATTCGTCACCGCACCACATCATTTAGAAATCAAAAGGTGGAACTTGCTGTACTTGCTGTCACTTGCATTCCCCTCCAGCAAGATTAATTCCACAAGCTTGTGTACCTTTCTTTCTTAACTCCTATAAAACCAATTGGCTAATGTCATTTTGCTGGTGGATCCGATCAAACAACCTTTCTAGGCAGACTATTCTTCTAACCCCCCTAAGCCGCAGATACCACATACACTTCCCATCTGGAGTAGTGTGAACGGTTCTAGTGACACTTTTTCCAAAGCATGTAGGCTTTCCTGGTGACGTGGTGGCATGGCAACGTCCAAGAGATAACTGTCCCTTTTTGCTTTGCGATTTTTTTTTTTTAGGACGTCATCCCTTTGACGTCTATTGCAGTGCACACCAACATGTCAGTATCTTAGTATATCAACAAACAAGGAGGAACACATTCCTACCCCTTATACAGAGAGGCCATGCAGACAGGACAAGGGGCGATCTCTGTAAACCACTTTCTAACTGCAGCACACGTACTGTGGAATTCGAATGCTCTGGTAGGCAACACCAATAGGTGTAGTCTGATTCCTCATGAGTGGTCCCTCAATCAGTTGGCAACCTGAATTTGAGCAGTGGGGGCCAACCTTATTACGACCCTCTTGCTTTCCCCCATAACTGCACATTCAGCATATATCCTTTTCTAATCCCCTCCCCCCTTTGGGAGGTTTTCCAAGGGATGAATGGTTTTGCTGTTGACCTAGGTTTTTTTTTTTGCTTCTGCCAATCCGGTATATATTATAACGTTGAAGTAAAACACGTTTGAACGTGTGCTGCATACCATGGTAAAAGCATGTCTGTTGTAATTTGTGTATATACTGATCATGTCTAAATATCTAAATGTATTTGTAATTTCTCTATGTGGAGCTTTTCTCCCCAGACCTCTGCTGAAAAAGGGCCTTTTCAGCTCAGTCAGACACCCCTGGTTAACAAATGTAAAATAAATAAATAAAATATCGAACCCTAAAGTCCAAAAGTGGAAAATAGCCAAGCCATGGCACATCGGATTTTTTCCTAGGGAAAATAATCGACGGGCCGTTTTTGGGGCTTTGCTGTTTCCTCCACTGTTTTGCGATATTGGATTTGGTATATTTAAGTAGGAGGTGGGGGGGCACAGCCCCCCACTTCAGTTTAGGTTTAGGGTAAAGTTTTGGTTTTTTTTTTTTTGGTCACGGAACAGCAATTTTTTTCTCTGGGAAAAAATCGCTGTTCTGTGCTGTCGGTTTTGTTGGGTTTTGAACATAACAGTTTGATATTACAGCGATCGAACTTTTGTAAGTTTGACGTTGTTATCTAGACCCTAACAATCAACCATTGATCTCAGAGCGTCTGCAAAGCCAGCAAGCTGTAGAGCTCTTTCATCCTCATTTCTATTTTTTGGTCTTGTCTGATGTGGTCTCTCTCTCCCTGTCTGTCTGTCTGTCTGTCTGTCTCTCTCTCTCGCTCGCTTTCTCTGTCAGACCTCTTCTGGGATATCCTCCATGGATTTTGGAACTCAGTCAGGATCTCTTGCTTCACCCTTAGGAAATCTACCTTTCTTATCTCCATGCCCTAAAACTGACCAAATGGTTTCTCTACTTCAGTTATTGTAAGACAGTGTAGGCTTGCTTCCCTAGCTAACATTTTAGCCAACAAATTCGGAGCCTGTACCTTTTATTGCTTACAGTGTTGTATATGCATGTTTTTGGAATTTCTCCCTAGCCTCCAATGAAACCTGGTTCTGTTTACCCAGTCAGCTTCTCCGGGTAGGAAAATGTCAAATAAATAAAAAAAATAAATGTAATATAAATAAATAAATGAAAATAATCATTAAATTACCAATTTGGGCTTCTTTCTCAAACATTAATGCTCTCTAGTGCTGCAACCCCCCCCCCTTTTTTTTGGCTAGTTATTTCAAGGAGAAGGCACATTTTTTCTCCTCTAATAAACTGAACTAATCCTATCCTTATGCTTAAAGTAGCCATGAAATCTATTTTTTTCCTTCACCCATTCACTTTGGTCAAGCGGGGTCCAGTCACGCTACCTGTATGGATTACAGATGGTATTTCTATTAATTTAATTAAGTAATTCATTCATTCATTCATTCATTAAACAATTTGCAATTGCATCGCCCTCCCAAACCCCCCTCTACCAGATCGGTGGCTAGTTCACCTGCCTTCTACACAAGAAATTTGTTTCATAGTGGAGAATAAGAATCAATATAGTTGTTAGTCAGTATATATTATCCTTTCTGAATTGTCATTATGTTTATTTCCCTTTCCTCCTAACCGTTTGCGTTAAGTAGTCCCATATATAACCCTGGTCAATTAGACTTCTTTATTTCACTGATTCATTTACATAGTGGTCTAGAATTGCCTTATCATCCTAGAGCCATGCTATCAATTCTGTGACTACCTTATCAGCCCTCCTACTGTAGTTTTCGTTTTGAACTCTTACAGTAACCTGTTTGTATGCTCATATTCTTGTGATGCATTACAAACTGGGCATTGTCTCCAGAAATCAACCTTCCTTTGGTTTGACGGTGCTCTGGCATATCTCTCCTTGAGGGCCTCCCAAGACTTGTGTAGCTGGGGACTCTACCCATCAGTGAGGAAGAATGAGAAGGACAACATTATATTTAGAAGTTATGTACTTAACATATGTGGTGTTCATTCTCTTCCTTCCTCACCTTCCCTCCCAGTCATCCCCTTGCCTTATGTCTTTAGAAGGATATTGGACATTAAGTGAGCTGTGAGTTCCAAGGTTTCAGTCATAATTTTTTCCTTTTGGTCCTGTCTAATGTTCAGTAGATATAGGCAGCAAACTCTATCTGAGGAGTTTGAGGTAGCTTGTTGCATTATGGGCAGAGGGAGGAGCTTGAGATTAGGATTAGAAGTCTGGAAAATGTGGCAGTGTCAGATTTGAGGATCGGATCTGTAACCTGTCAGTCAGGAAGAATGAGAATGGACAACACATATACCAAGTTATGGTAAGTGTATAACTCGTACATTTTCTCCTTAGCATGTTCTGCATCAAAAAATTATGTTTCCCTTCCAGGAAAAAATATTCTGAAGATAGATTCAGCAACTGTATTGTCACACCTGCTTCTTGACATTTCCTGATTGCTGGAATAAATTTACTTCTCTTCTGCCTGATGTACAGTGAGTATTAATTTTCTGCAAACACTGCTGTCTTCAGCGTTTAATACTTTCTGACAAAACTGTGGGAGAAGGATAATCAACTCTTTCTTCTTATAGGATTGCATCTTTACTATTAAATATATTGGCTGCTTTCTCATGGCTAGGTTTGGAGCATACACATGATGTGCCCTTTTAATTAACTGTTGCTGTGGAATACCAGTACAGTTGCTTATTTGTGCTTTCATAAAATTAATAGTTTGTTGCTTCCAATTTCTTTGGTACAGCAGAAAATCTCTGATTTTCCCTTTGTGGTCTGTCCTCTATTTCTGACATTTTAAACATCTCTTCTTGAGCAGTCTCATACTCTGCCAGCCTTTTCTTTACTTTGGCCTCTGGAAGTAATGTTTTGCACCAAAGGTGGAGCTTGAAGTGCTTTTTGCCGGATAGCTCCAAGATTCTTCCCAGCCAGTGTTTTCTCTTCAACTTTTGTGACTTAACCTGAAGGAAAATCAGTTTATTTTTTGCTGGCATCCAGACAGTGCATTTACTAGCTAGTAAATGAAATTTACCCAAAAAAGACAAATTCACTTGGCTGTCTTTTCTGAATTTGTTTTCACATTGGGAGAGCTGAAATCTAGCTGTTATTCAGTGTGCAGCCATCTTGGAAGTACCACTTGTTTGGTTTTAGTTGGAATGAGCTTTATTACTTTTGTGAGATTTGTACAAAATTTTCAAGAAATGTGGGAAGTGTGGTCACAAAATTTCTCCACAAGACCCCCATTTCCTGTAAGGATTTATTTATTTATTGTATTTTATTTTACATTTGTTGACCAGGCTAGTCTAACTGGATACATGTCCATTTTCAGTAGAGGCCCGGAGAGAAAAGCTCCAAGACATGCAAAAAATACAATATAGAATGTTGCAACAGTCCAAGCGTAAAACAGCTATTAATAAAAAATACAATACTCATAGTGAGCATAGCACAAAACAGTAAAAGGTAATGTGCAAGAGATGTTACTACGTACATGTATACATATTTTTAAATTGCAATAACATGGTCTTTGGTTCTTTAAGGATAAGTCTATAAAGATGAAGAGTATTCAAACTAGTGTATAGAGAGAGTTTGTCAGTGTTAGTACAGGGGCATAACCAACGTGTACTGAGAAATAGTTTTAGATTCTGTTTAAAAAGTGCCAATGAAGATAGAGATATGAGTTCAGTGGGTAGAAGATTCCACTGCTTTCCAGCAGTATTAGAGAACAGAAAGTCCCCTGCCAAGTTGTTGGATCTGCTGGTGTTGATAAGCGGTTTGTTTGAGGAGCATAAATTTTTAAGATTGTTGTATGGGATAATGAGGCTAGAGAGTATTGGTGTGCTGATACAGGGTCTTATGGGCTATGACAAGCAGGTGGAATTGAAGCTGGTTTAGGAACTCCAGCCATCCTAGTTGCTTTAGATTAAGACAGTGATGAGTTCTAAAAGGAGAGCCAGTGGCAAATCTAGCAATATTATAGGAGATTGCAAGTTTGTTGAGGTTGTTTTTAGAAAGATTAGTGTATATAGGTGAAGCATAGAGTAGGGTGGAGATTGTGAGTTCTGGCTATTGGCGGTCCTGGCTACTGGTGTAAGAAAGCTTTTGATTCTATAGAGGGACCCTTTATTGTGCTGTTTATATGAGTATTGAAGCTAAGGTTGTTATCTGTTGTTATTCTTAAGAGTTTAGTGATTGAGTCGGGAGATATGATAGTGCCATTATTAGATACGAGTGTGAAATTTATTGGGGTGGATTTTCGGGTTGGAGTGAAAAGTAAAAGTTTAGTTTTTTGGGGATTTAGGAGGAGGAGGCAGCAGTTTAAAAAACATTGTTCTACTGTATTGAATGCTTTTTGGGTAAGCGACTGTAGTTTAGTTGGAGAAGTGGCTTAAATTATTGTGGAGTCTGCGTATTGAATACAGTTGGTGTGAGGAATTGCTGAGTGAAGGTCATTAATAAAAATGGAAAATAGGAGTGGGCCTAATATGGAGCCCTGAGGAACACCTAGGGAAATAGGAAGGTGTGTAGATAGATTATTACCCCATAGCACAGCCTGGTGTCTATTGTCTAAGTAAGATTTGAACCAATTTATGGCTAGAGGTTCAAGTGAAAGGGATTTCAGTATATTTAAAAGGAGCTGGTGATTAACCATATTGAAAGCTTTAAATAAATCATTAAAGACTGCAGAGGAAAGAATATTGTTACGGTTTTTGTTAATGCAATCTGTGAAAGATAGCAGGGCAGTGGTAGTACTGTGGAAAAGTCTAAATCCATGTTGACAATCGGCAAGTAAGTTATTTTGGAGTAGGTGGTTAAGTAGTTGCTTATGGATGCATTTCTCTGTTATTTTTGCTAGAGGAGATAGTAGAGCTATAGGATGATAGAAAATTCATTAGAATTTCCACCTTTATGTACTGGGATGATGGGATAGTTCCTTCACTTATGGTTCTGTTAACCAGAATGGAAATGGGGTAGGCTATAGCTTTAGCTCCTTTTTGCAGGTATTCTGCTGGAAGTTGGTCAGCTGAGGGGGTGGTAGGTTTTAGTTTTTGGAGCAAATAAAGGAAGTTGAAACTGGTTTTAACTGAAATGATGGAGGTGGGCTTGTAGTAGATGTAGGCAGATTTGAGGTATATGGAGATAGTTGACTAGCAAGAGTTTGGATGGCATCTGTGAAGAAAGAATTGAAGGCATTAGCTGTATGTGTGGGATTCTCAGGGTTAGAGCCTTGTGGGTTAGGTGTGATAGATTGACCTGGGTATAATAGTTTGTTAATGCTAGTCCAGAACTTTTGTGGATTCTTATGGTAAGTTTGTTGTAGTTGGAAGTAAACGTTCTTTTTATCTAAGAGGATGGCTTTTTTAATATTATTTCTAAGTTGTCTAAAGGTTTGGTGATCTGTAGGATTTTTAGTAGTACGCCATTTTGCCCAGGATTTGTTTCTAAGAAGGATTTTTTGCCTAGTAGCTTTTGAGAGCCAAGGGGCAGGTTTAGCTTTATTTCTAACAGAGCGAGTTGGGGCGTGGTGGACGAGGATGGCTAAGAATGTGGAATTAAAGTATTCCACTGCTTCATTTAGTGGGAGGGATTTTAGAGGTGACCAATTACATTGCTTGAGTTCTGTTTGGAAAAGTTCCGGGTTAAAATGCTTTTTGGTGCATATTATCCTGAAGGTGTTTGGGTAAGTTAGGTTGATTTTGTCTCTGATAATAAAAGTTAGTGAGTGGTCACCTAGATCATCTGGGAGAGTTCCTACTTGGTATGTTTGAGGAGTATTGGTAAGAATCCAGTCTAAGGTACTTTCTTTGTTATTGGATGCATTAATTCTGGTCTGGGAGTTAATAGTTTGAGAGAAACCATATAGGTTAATATGGGTGGTAGGGTGTACAGTACTGCAGGACTTCCAGTCTATATTAGTCTCCAAGGACTATGGTTTCTTGTGGGATATGAATAGAAAGCCAGTTAAGGATATTTTCAAGGGTTATAATTTTATTTCCTGGAGGAAGGTAGATGCAAATGATGTACATAGATTTACGTGAATTGACCTGAAATTTAGAAATGAGGATTTTAGCATTATTGTCAGAAGGTGGTTTAAGGTTTGTAGTGCTAACTTGAAGCTCTGATTTATAGAGGATTGCTACCCCTCCTCCCTTTTTGGCTGTGCGGTCTAGTCTAAGGATATTGTAACCAGGTGAGGTGACTTCATTGTCTTTAATTGTGGGTTTTAGCCATGTTTCAGATAGACATAGGATGTCAAATAGGTGAATATCTAGGAGGGCGTGGAGGTGGGTAGTTTTATTGTTAATGCTACGTATATTGAGATGTGCTATATAGAGTGAGTTAGAAGGTTTAGTAGGGGCATGGGTACTGGAGTTGTTAGGGTTGCACTGTTCAGTGGCAAGGGTATTGATTGGGCCAGGTTTAGGATGACTGTCCCCGTCTAGTAAGGAGTGGAGATATATCCTATTTATAGGGTAATGAAGCCTACAATAATAGTCAAGTGATTTTTTTTTTAATATTTAGCTTGGTATATTTAATGTGTGGTAGTCTATGATATTTGGCCTGTAGATAGCAGGGTTTGGATGTGATGTTTATGTAGTTTTGAGAGATGGCTAGTAGTGGTGTAGAAGTGTGTTTGGAAGGGAAGAGAAGGGTGGGGTATATAATGGTTGCTCATAGGAGGTTAGCAGATAGGTAATAGTTAGAGGAAGAAAGAGTGAGACCAAGAGTAATAGTTTTATTTGGTGTGGGATGGGTAATATAGCCTTTATATTAGATTTATAGAGTGGAAGAAACATGGGAGGTAAGGTAGTGTGAACAGGTAAGGAGATATATCAATAGGAGAGGTGATGTAACAAAGGAGGGATGGGAGGCACGGTAATAACAGGTGAGGTGTTGTGACAAGGAGGGATGGCAGTGTTAAAGAGGTGAGGTGTTAGATTGGAGTAGATGTGATGCGGTGTAGCTTTAGAGGAATAAATGTAGGAGTACTGGGGGCGGGTGGAAATTGGGTGCAGTGTAGGGGAGCGGAGTGAGCCCGCAGGGCGAACGGAGTGGGTAGAGAAGTGAGTGTAATAGGAAAACAATCAGTGGAATGCTGACTGATAAGGTAAGTTAAGTTAAGGTAGTTTAAGAATGAATAAGAAGTAGAGTGGAAGATTTCCAAGCAGGATAGTGGGAGATTACAGCAAAACAAGAGGTGTAAGAAAGGACAATAGTAACAAGGTGAGGACAGTAGTCTGTAAAATGAGTATTTCCTGGGAATTTGGGATAGTCGAAAGATAGGAACTAGATAAGGGTGCCACCTAGTGACCAGGGACTTGTATTACAACAGTAGTATTTTTAGGGAAAGGCTGGTGTAGGGCTGAAAAAGGACGCTCAGTTCGGCTAGGGAAGGTAGTGAAAGACAGACAGTGGCTGTATTAAACTATAGGTTACAGAGGGGTATGGCTGCTGGCTGACTAGGCTGAGAAGCTTTTTCTTACATATAATGAGGAACAAGCATACTACAAATAACCTTTACAGCAAGTATTAGGAACACACATACTTTCTTCCTTCCTTTCGTAGAAGAGCACAGGGGGGAACACTTTTCTAGGGTGATGAGACAGCTGATAAGTTGGGAAGGGTCATTTGTTGCCAGGGGGGTTCTTAATTCCTGTTGGAGCGTAGGCCAGCTGGAGTGCTGAGAGCAGTCAGAAAACAACAAGACAGCAAGCAGAGAGAGAGAAGAAACAAAAACCTTAGTAAGTTAGCCCTTTACCCTTCCTGATTCCAAGGCAGACATTGAAACCAAGCTATCAAGAGATGATGTTCTGGGGGGAAGGGATGGTTCTAACAGCTTTGGAGTTGAACCCTCTCTCTGGATATCAGCTCTGAATCTCATCTCCATCCAAGAAGTTCGGAGCTGAGAGAGACTGGTTAGTAGTCAGAGCCAAAGTGGATGGTGCTATCATTGTTGAAACAGGTGCTCTGGAAATATTTGGATTTTAGATCTTCAGTTCTGAAGGACAAACCTGCAATGGAGTCGAACAGAGAAGAGTCGATGGTGATGTTCCCAGTTTTATCAGAGAAGAGAGTGCTGGAAGGACTCCCAACTGTATCTGCATCTGGTTGAATTTCTGCATCATCCTGTTGACATCAGCTTTAGTGAGACTCCTTAAAGAATGGGTAGACCTCAAAGAAGCAACTGACTTCCAGGAATGTGCTTGTAGAATGGTGGAATGGATCCCATGACTGATCAGACATGGAACAAAAGGTCTAGGCAGAGCTGCAGAATGAATTAGAGGCTTAGGATCATAAGACTTTTGTATTTTCGGCACCAGACCCACTGGGACTCTGGGATCGATTTTCTGGCTTTTGATGCCCTTCTTGCAAGACTTACCTTTAGATGGCTCTTTCAACTTTGAAGCTTCCATGTCTCTCTTTCCTTCTCTCTCGAGGTAGAAGCTGCATGGGAAACAGCAGATACCTTCCACTCTACTTATTCATTCTTCAACTACCTTAATTTAACTTACCTTATCAGTCAGTATATTGTTTAGAAGCAATGCTCTTGGATACGGAATGTGAAGCCTGTGCTTCATTTGATCATAAAGCTCTTCACAGTAGAACAGACAAATTCAAAGGGATTACTTCTGTCTCCTTCAGGACCTTCGGTTTCCCATGCAACTTCTACATCGAGAGAGAAGGAAAAAGAGACGTGGAAGCTTCAAAGTTAAAAGAGCCATCTAAAGGTAAGACTTGCAAGAAGGGCATCAAAAAAGCCAGAAAATCGTCTCCATATCCCAGAGTCCCATTGGTTGTGGTGCTGAAAATACAAGTCTTCTGATCCTAAGCCTCTAATTCATTCAGCAGCTCTGCCTAGACTTTGTCCCATGTCCAATCAGTCATGGGATCCATTCCACCATTCTACAAGCACATTCCTGGAAGTCAGTTGCTTCTTTGAGGTCTACCCATTCTTTAAGGAGTCTCACTGAAACTGATGTCAACAAGATGATGCAGAAATTCCTCCAGATGCCGATACAGTTGGGAGTCCTTCCAGCGCTCTCTTCTCTGATAAAACTGGGAACATCACCATCGACTATTCTCTGTTCGACTCCATTACTGGTTCGTCCTTCAGAACTGAAGATCTGAAATCCAAATATTTCCAGTGCACCTGTTTCAGCAACGATAGCACCATCCACTTTGGCTCTGACTACTAACCAGTCTCTCTCAGCTCTGAACTTCTTGGATGGAGATGAGATTCAGAGCTGATATCCAGAGAGAGGGTTCTATTCCAAAACTGTTAGAACCATCCCTTCCCCCCAGAACATCAGCTCTTGATAGCTTGATTCCAATGTCTGACTTGGAATCAGGAAGGGTAAGGGCTACAGGATCTCTTTCTGTGCTAGTTTGTAGGTAGACTCCCTTGACTCCTGTCACTTCCTTAGCTTTCAAGACCTATCAGGTTCTCCCGTACTTGAGAGAAGTGCCTCCTGATCTCCGACTTATTCTGCTCCAGAATCCACTCATTCTTGCAACAAGTATAGTGTCTCCAAACGTCTCGGGGGAGTACTGAGTTCTCAGTCTGAGTCAGACCTGTCGGCACATCTTTTCCCAACAAACACGTACTTAGAAAACTGGCATACAAGTGGAAGCATGTGGGTTCATTACCAGAGTCCATCACAAAAAACACAGATTTGGAGGAAATGGGAAAGTTTCCCTAGGTCCCACTTTGAATTAGTTTCCTTTGGTGAAATTCTAGAATTAGGCAAGCAGAAAGGAGGTTGATCCACAGATGCTCCTTTACCAGAAAATTTGCTGTTCTTGGAGGCTTTTGGAAGGGCCTTTTCAACATTTATATAGTCCCACTGTCAGATGCCCTTATTCTAGTGGCTCAGCAAGCCTGGAAGGAGCCTGATACGGCAGAGCCTATACCCAATAAATCTCGCAGAATTCTGGGGGCACCAAAAGACAGACTTCATTGGAGTAAGGGTTCTCCTGTGGATGCAATGGATTTAGCAACAGCTGCAAAGAAGGCACTCTGCGAGGGGAGTTCATCTGCCCATCCCCCTAACAAGGGAGTCCAGTGCCTTGGAAAGATTTGGAAAATGGATATATGCTTCAGCAACATTTTCCATGAGAGCGCTGAACTACATGGCCCTGTTTTTCAGTTTCAGAGAGGTTTGTCCAAAGAAATCACCAGTTCTGTTTCAGGATATTTGCTAACTGATATCCAGAAGACATTGGAATCCAAGTTTTCTGCCTTGTCTGTTATTTCGATTATCTCCAGGAGTCTGCTTTCTAAGGCAGCTGATGGGGTCAGCCAGAGCAGCAGGTACCAGTATATCCTTATGCCACCATTCTTGGATGCTATTGTGTGATGTTTGGGGAGGGCTTTAAGACCTCCTTTATCAGAGCTTCTTTGGATGTTACTTCATTGTTTGGCCCAAATGTTAAGGACACTAACGAGAAGCAAACAAAGTAAGACTTTCTGCTGTTGGAGTCGGTTTCTCCACTCCTTGGAGAGCCTTCTCTAGGAATGTGAGAGAAGGAAGGAAAATGTGGTTTTGTAAGTTGGAAGGTCCTACACAGGATGCTTCTTTGGACAGACAACCCACCCCCCCACCCCCCCGCAGCAGAGAAGGTGGTAATTTCAATGGATGTTTTGCCTCGCCCAAGAAGCAGAAGCAGATTGCAAAACCAAGGATTTCATGAGCCCTTGAAGTCCTTCCAGTGCCCCTAAAGGGTTGCCAGACTGCTGCACTCTGGAGTCAGTTGGAGGGCATCTATCCATACTTCCTCAAACCTGGTGGCCAATCGCTTCAGATTCTTGGGTGTTAAGGATAACCACTCAATACCATTTCTGACAGTGCCCCAGACAAGAGCAAGGATTCCTGTAGTTCCAACTAGTCAGGTGGAATCTGCAACAGCAGAAGTAAACAAGTTTTTGGAGAAAAGTCATTCAGCAGGTCCCATCAGACCAGATAGGATCTAGTGTCTAGGTTCTTTTTAGTGCCAAAGAAGACAGGGGACCCCAAGGCCAATATTAGACATAAGCCATTTAAACCAATACATGAAACAAACAAAATTGAGGATGGTCATGGTTTAGTCCATTTTGCCTGTCCTCAAAAAGACAACAGGATGATGTTCTTCATGTTTCACTGTTGCAGTCTTCACATTTGAGTTATCCTGCCAAGGGTAGCCCTCAGTCGGCCCGGATACCAGAGGCTTACTATTTCTGCGTCGGTTGCTGTTGCTTCAGAACTGACGTCAGGTCATCAGTGGTATAAAATCAGGCAGCCGACGCCATTACATCAGTCTTTCTTGCAGAGGAGCCCGAAGCAGAAGCAGTTCGCATGAGTGCCGGATGGCTGCTACCTGTGTTTTCATTTCTGAATTGAAGTTGAAGTCTTCTAAAGCTAAGCACACCATTGGGGATCCTTTTTTCTTGCTCTAAACGATGTTAGAAAAAGTTAACAATTGTCTCGCCTGTGGAAAGCAAATACCACACAGAGACTTCCATTCTTACTGTGTCACCTGTTTAAGCCCAGAACATGACATCCCCCACTGTCGCTTTTGTGCTTTGTTCAATGCCAGAACTTTACATAGTCAGGCCCTTATTGTAGCTAGATATTTTCGCTGTCAGTCCTCGAATTCTGATATGGCTTCAGTAAGCCATCCGTCTACCGATCTTCTGAAAAAATATAAGGCTAAAGACAGAGACAGACCGCACAGGTTCAAAACTGCCGACGATGCTTCCGCTAAGCTAGTTGCCAGTTCTCCGGTCTTCAGTGAGGTGTTTTCAAAGCCCCTGATGCCAGCTTCTGTGGATTCACCTTTGAGATCAAAATGCCGCCAGACTCTTCTTCGACTAAGGATCTTGTGGATGTCTCTACCTTGGATGGGTCCAGAGCCACTGAGCAGGCACCGACTTCCGAGGAAGTACTTTGCACTACCGATACTCTACATAGACTTCTTTCGCGTCTTCAGTTCTTTCTAAAACTACCGAGTTTCTAAGGCCCAGGGTATGAACTGCACCCAAAAAAATTACCCAAGCTCAGGCACCTGCTTCCTTGCCTCAATCTCAAATGCTTGAAATGGTGGAAGACCTTGTTATGCTTATTAGGGGAAGCCAGGCTACCCCTTCCAAAAGAGACTTGTCTCCAGTAGTTTTATCTAAACAGGAGTCTGATGACTCTGATGCATCTGAATATGAAGATATGCAACCCCTCTCTTCTTGTGAGGATTCTGATGCAGAGGAATCCATTCCTTCTGCCTCTCGACTCGAGGATTTTTCATTTGGGCAAATCCTTCATACTTTAAGGGAGCATTTCCAATGGGAATGTTAAGACTTTCCTCGGTCAAAAAAGAGACTGAGGGAATTCTTAGATTTACCACAGCACAGACCTTTCGCCATTCCTCCTGTCTTGGATGTTGTGGATTATGTTTTTATGGAAGCCAGTTTGACTCCTGACACCCTTCCTCCTGCTCCCAGGAAACCTGACTGATAGAGTCCGTGACTCTCACAAATTAATTTTCAAAAATCCTACTGCTAACCCAGAGGTCATCTCTCAAGGACCTAAGGAATTAAAGCAACTTCAGCTAAGAATCTCACGCCCTCGTATAGGGATTCCCGAGCTTTAAACAGATGGGGTAAAAAAGTATACACCTCTGCTACTCTTGCTATTAGAGCATTACATTGTCAGTTGCACATGCTGAAATATCAGCAGCATACCATGGAACCCCTCAAACAAAAAATATCTTCCTTTCATGCTTGTGCAGAAAATAAAGAATTACAAGAGCTAATGCATTCTGCAAGTCAAGTAACTAAGCATACCTTGCAATGTGGCTTTGACACCCTAGAAGCATCTTGCAGGGCAGCATTCACTAGTTCTGTCCTTAGAAGGCATGCTCTTCTTAAGGAGCAGACCTTGCCAGCCCATGGCAAGTCCAGAATATTGGACGCACCATTGAACAAAGACTACTTATTGGGCACCAAGGCAGAAGAGGTCTTAAAGATGGAATAAAAAGCAAAATCTGTGCAGATAGTTAGACTTCTTACAGGTCCAGCCTCTGAGGTTCAGTAGGCATTGCCCCTCCAAGCACTGGTCCTTTCCTGCCCCCTCCAGGCCAGCTCAGCCCAGACCCAGGGGAAGCAGACCCCCCCAGACAACAGCCCCAGGGAATGCAGAGATCTAAGCAATGGAGTTCCTCCTCTTCAAAAACAGGGAGTGCAAAGCCAGCCCCTTATGGTAAGAACTCACAATGACTTTACACCTCCACCCCTAAGCTCTGCCCACCTGCTTGTGCCCCTAGGAGGAAAACTCTCCTTCCATGCAAGCAACTGGGCCACTATTATCGACGACATATGGGTCCTCAACAGTGTCCCAGGGATACACATTTTATTTCCACACTCCACCAACCCCAAAGGGGTTCCCAGATCTTCCTCCAAACCAGTGAGCACAGGCCAAAAAGCAAGTCCTTTCCCTGCTCTCCATGAGGGGCAATACAGCATGTTCCTGCAGAACAGATAGGCCAGGGTTTCTACTCCAGACTCTTCCTGGTGCCCAGAAAAGAGGGCACATGGCACCCAATCCTCTGTCTATCCATTCTAAACACCTTTCTGGTTATACCAAAATTCAAAATGCTTACCCTCCAGCAACTTCTACCAATGCTTTCCAAGGATGCTTGGTTAGCCACCCTAAACCTAAAGAGGCCTACCTACACATCCCAGTCAGGGAATCATGCAGGAAATACCTTCGTTTCAGTGCAGGATCTATGCACTTTCAGTTCTCTGCACTTCCCTTTAACTTCTCCATTGCTCCCAGAGTTTTCACAAAATGCCTGGTTCCCGTGATTGCCTTTTGCAGACAAAGAAATATTCAAATGTACCCATACTTAGACGATTGCCTGATTCAGGCAGACAGTCAGGAAAAGCTGTTATAGTACCTGACTTTTGTAAAGGACCTACTCGTGGGGTATACTATCAACAAAAAGAAATCAAAACTAGTCCCCGCACAAAAAAAAAAATGTATTCCTGGGAGCAAATCTCGACACAGCATCCCAGATGGCATTCCTTACTCCAGAAAAACAAGCCTACCTGACAGGCTGCTTCTCTCAACTAGCCACCAGAACCCAGTTAACCACAAGAAAAATCCTGCAAGCTCTAGGGTTCATGGCTTCTTGCATCCTACTCATTCCATATTCCAGACTGCATAAGAGGAAGCTACAATGGTACCTAAAAAGCCTTTGGTGTCAACACTCTCAAGATCTGGAAACTCTCATACCAATGATACCTTGTCTAAGGAAAGATTTTGTTTGGTGGGCAGTAGCTTGCAACCACAACAAGGGACTTCCCTTCTCACAACCCCATGCTGCCCAGACCCTCACCACAGACGCATCAGACTATGCCTGGGGTGCACACCTGGATGACAGGTGCATTCAGGGCCATTGGAGCCCAAATCAATTACATCTGCACGTCATCGAAAAAGAGATTTTAGCTGTTCAGCATGGCCTGACAGCCTTCGAACCCCCTACTCTCCCCGGGGCCTGTACTGATCAAAACAGACAACACCATAGTGATGTGGTACATCAACAAGCAGGGAGGGACTCACTCTTATCCTCTTGGTACATGGCCTCAGCCATGCAACTACACCTGCTAGCATAATTCCTACCAGATTCTCTAAACTCTCTGGCAGACAACTTGAGCAGAAACCTGCTAGACCCACACGAGTGGCAACTAGACCACAGAACCTTCATCCTTGTAACCCAGAAATGGGGCACCCCAAAGGTTGACCTCTCTGCCTCCCACTCCAATCAGCTTAGAAAATTCTGCACCAGGGAACCTCACAGTAAGTCCTGGAAAGTGGATGCTCTATCCTTCCAGTGGGTAAACCTCTCAGTCTGTGCATTTCCCCCTCTACCACTCATATCAAGGGTACTGCTCAAAATAAGGGTGGAAAAAACGAGGGCAATCCTGATTGTCCCAGACTGGCCACGCCAGCACTGGTACCCACTGCTGCGCAACCTGTCACCCCTGCCACCATGGCACCTACCACAGATCCCAACACTCCTGAATGGGGGAGAATTCATACATCCCCAATTGCAGACCCTCAACCTGGCAGCCTATTTTATTTCTTAACTACCCCTCAAGCTGCCAGCCTAAGCAAACAAGTCCTAGATG
>NC_056747.1:973962789-973972789 GCF_019279795.1 Protopterus annectens
CCGAGATATCTTTGTCTCCTCTCGGAGCCGACAAGTTGTCGGCTCCGCCTGGAGCCGAACGTTCTTCGGCTCCGATGGCTCAGTCCAAAAAGAGGTCTAGATCTCCTTCTTTGGAATCTATTCACTCGGCTCCAGCCTCTCCCTTGCTTTCGGAGCGGAGCCGATCATCGAGGTCTTCCAGGCTTTCAGACCACGATTTAGAGAGAGTGGTAAGTAGGCTGTTAAAGTCACAGGCACTAGCCCAGATGCTCCATAGCCCGTCTCATTAGACGTCAGCTATTCTACATCCCCCTGAAATTCCTCCTTCGACTCTCCTACAGAGCTCGGAGCCAGAGATTATTGGTACCGTGACTGTTGCTGCTTCGGAGCTGATGCCGCACCTTTCGGCTCCGTCGTCCTCGACTCCTATCTCCTCCTTGAGACCTTTCTTGGAGGGATCCAGGCGTCGGGCTTCCCTGGTCTGTTCCGAGGGGGCGAGTGGCATCAGACCCTTGTCCGACCCCGTTCTCCCTCTCGGAGCTTCGGCCTTGGTGAGCTCGGCCCCGACATCTGCTTCGGAGCCTTCCCTTTCGGTGGGACCGGGAATCCCTGTTTCTTCGGAGCGGGATCTCTCGGCCCTCCCTGGGAGGAGCCGAGGTGATGAGGAGTGTGCTAGCCCCAGAGCTTAGCCAGCAGTCGGTTCCTTTAGCTCCTCCCTCTACGGTGCCTGTAGATGCCTCTTCCCGTTCTCTTGCTCCCGGACCCAGAGATCCTTCGCCCCAGGTCTCTCCATTGGGAAGAACTTCCTCTTTCGAGGTTTTTCCTGATCCATCAGGTGAACCCCCGCATAAGAGGACTTGCAAGAGGAAGCATTTAGACTCCCCTGAGTCTACAACCTCGGATACCGATTTAGATGAGTCTGAGGGGTCCCCAAGATCCCCCTCTGAGGATGTCTCCTTTTCAGACATCCTTGAGCTCCTGAAACAGAGGGGGAACTGGCCCTCCATTAACCCCTCCGAGGATGAATCGGTATACCTGGAGGCGTTTGGATCTCGACCCTCCACCTCCTGGGTGTCTCCGCCTTTCGACCCTCTCATGGAGGTTATAGCTCGAAAGGAGTGGGAATCTCCTGATTCGGTGGAACCAGTCCCTAGGAGACCTTCAAAATTTATTACAGCCCCCGCAGAAAAGCAGTTTCTTACTAAAGGTGTCCCGGTTGATGCCATGGTGGTGACGGCCACCACTAAGAAGGAACTTGCAGATCCTTCCGTACCAGTCCATCCTCCTAACAAAGAGTCCAGGACTATGGATAGGTATGGTAAGCGGATATTTTCCTCAGCGACCTTTGCTATGCGTTCGCTGAATTATTTATGTCACTTCACCAGACTTCAAAGGGACATCCTTAAAGAATTAGGTGAAGTAGTACAGGATCCTTCAGCAGCAGGGGCTCAGGAAAAGATTGCCTCTCAGCTGGGAATCCTTAACTCCATAACCAACTCCCCCATGCGGCTCATTTCTTATGCAGCCGATGGGGCGAGTAGAGCTGCAGGCACAGGAGTGGCTCTCAGACGCCAGTCCTGGATGCGGCTCTGTAATTTTGCAGACCCTTTAAGGCGTCCTTCACAAACTCTCCCTTTGATGGGTCAACTTTGTTTGGCCCTCAGGTGAAGGACACGTTGACCAGGTGTGAGCAAGATGGCAAGACTCTTTCTGTCGTAGGAGTCCGTTTCTCCACTCCTTCTAGACCTTACCCCAAAGGTCAGAAGGGAGGGAAAATGTGGTTCCGGAAATCACAAGGAGTCACGCCTGACGCACGTGGTCAGTTTACCCCCAGAGGCAGAGGGGGTAATAATAACAGATGCCGCCCTAGGGGCAGAGGGGGTCCGCAGAACCAGGGCTCCAGAGAGCCTCTCTGACAAGCCCTTCCAGCATCCCTGAGGTGTTGCCTGACTGCCCACCCTTGGAGGCAGTCGGGGGAAGATTGTCGCTGTACCCAGAAGCCTGGCTTTCCCTTTCTCAAGACAAATGGGTACAGTCGATCATATCCGAGGGTTACAAGATTCCATTCGAGGAAAGCCCCTTCCATCAAAAAGGTTCCCTTCCAGACTTACCACCCGATCTAAGGGAAATTGCAAGATTAGAGGTGTCAAAGCTTCTAAGGAAAAGAGCTATCCAGGCAGTACCAAAAGATCATTTAGAGTCCGGAATCTACTCAAGGTTCTTTTTGGTCCCCAAAAAGACGGGAGACTGGAGACCAATATTAGACCTCAGCAGACTAAACAAGTCTATCAAAAAGACGAGATTTCGGATGGTCACACTTCAATCGATTTTGCCCTTTCTGGGCAAAGACAACTGGATGTGCTCTATAGACCTTCAGGATGCGTACTATCACATAAAAATCCACAGACGCTCCAGAAGATTTCTCCGCTTTCGGCTGGGGACCAGTCATTTTCAATTCAGAGCCCTGCCCTTTGGTCTCACTACAGCCCCCAGAGTGTTCACGGCTCACCTGAGATGTCTAGGATTCCAGGTGTTTCCGTATCTCGACGACTGGCTCCTCTCAGCCACCACCAGGCATCAACTCATCCGAGCCAGCGACTACACCCTACGTCTCTGCAGTCAATTGGGAATTTCGGTAAACTTCGAAAAGTCCTCCTTATCGCCCTGCCAATCTATTACCTTTATAGGTGCAAATCTAGACACTACTCGGATGTCAGCAAACCTAACAAGTCAGAGAATCCTAGATATCCAAAACCACGTTCGGATCATCCTTGCCAGCAAAAAGGTACAAGCCAGGCTGGTTTTGAAAGTGTTGGGCCTCATGGCTGCTGCCATCACACTCCTTCCTCTGGCCCGTTTTTGCATGCGTCTTCTGCAATGGATGTTATTCACACAATGGTCCTTCCAGCAGCTTCCCATGCGTCACAAGATCCTAGTGACACAGACCTGCAAGAACCATCTATCCTGGTGGATTTCCTCTCCTCTAGTCCATCAGGGCAGACCATTTGTTCCCCGGCCCCGGTAGCCACGGTCACTTCGGATGCCTCCCTGATCGGGTGGGGGGGCATTATCAGGGCAGGATGGTTCATGGCACGTGGCAACCGCTCTAATACCACCTGCACATAAATGTCCTAGAGATGAGAGCAGTGCTTTTAACGTTGCAAGCCCTCAACGACTTTCTTCCCTTAGGAACTATTGCAGTTCACACGGACAACATGTCCGTGGTGTGGTACATCAACAAGCAGGGCGGAACCAAGTCCTATCCCTTGTGTCGAGAGGCTCTCAGACTTTGGCAATGGGCGATCTCCTCTCATCGGTTTCTGGTAGCAACGCATATCCCTGGGAAAACCAACATAATAGCGGACAGATTGAGCAGAGCTATACTCATGCCTCACTAGTGGTCTCTCAAGCAATCCATAATGGAAGAGATTTTTCAGAAGTGGGGCCGCCCATGCTGCGATCTTTTTGCTACTCCTCAAAACAGCAAATGCCTAGACTTCTTTACTCTCTTCCCACTTCCGGGCCATCCCCCCAGAGACGCTCTTACCCAAGATTGGCCCCAGGGACTCCTTTATGCTTTCCCCCCCTTTCCATTGATTCCACAGGTACTCCAGAAAGCATCCGTTTTGAGAGCCAAAATGATTCTCATTGCCCCTTACTGGCCTCGACAAATTTAGTTCCCGTTCTTTCATCGCCATCTTTTGGTGCAGCCTTGGCATCTGGATCTAGTGCCAGATCTTCTGACCCACCAGTCGGGTCAACTGCACCTGTCTGTTCCTTCCCTCAACCTCACAGCTTGGTTGCTCCACTTCCTTCCTTAGCCAGGCTTCCCATGATCTCTAACCCCGTTAGAGACATTATAGTAGCTTCTCTTAAGTCCTCTACCAGGAGGATTTACTCTAGTAAGTGGAAACGCTTCTCCCCCTGGGCGAAAGATAAGAACATAGATCCCTTTACTGCCCCGGTTCAGTCAGTCTTGGATTTTCTAGCAGAAATTTTTCAGTCAGGTTCTTCCTCTTCCACAGTCAAAGTTCAGTTGGCAGCAATCTCCAACTTTCATGTCGGGTTTGCAGACCACAACATTATGTCCCACAAGCTTTGTAAAGCTTTTTTTAAAGGGGTGTTCCTTCTAAAGCCCCCTGTTAGGGATCCTCCACCACAGTGGGACCTAAATTTAGTGCTGGCATCCTTGATACTTCCCCCTTTCGAACCGGCTGCTTCATGCTCATTAAAGTTTCTTTCTTGGAAGACACTCTTTCTTGTCGCCATTACCTCGACTAGAAGAGTGTCGGAACTTCATGCCCTATCTGTTCGTCCCCCTTATTTGGTCTTCCACAAGGACAGGGTATCCTTGAGAACCAATCCATCCTTTTTGCCCAAGGTTGCTTCTAGGACAAATTTAAACCAATCCATTGATCTTCCTGTATTTTTTCCAAATTATTCTAACAGGGCGGAACAAAAATTGCATTATCTTGATGTCCACCGCCAACTTAGATATTACTTGGACAGAACGAAGCAATTTAGGAAATCTGATCAACTCTTCCTTTCTTATGCTGAAAATAAAAAAGGTTTCCCTGTTTCTAAAGTGACCTTATCCAGATGGCTATCTTCCACCATTTCTGACATTTATCAACTTAGGGGCAAACAACTCAGCTCAAAACCTAAAGCACATTCCACAAGAGGCCTAGCCACTTCTACAGCCTTTCAGGCTAGGCTACCTTTAGATACTATTTGTGCAGCAGCCACTTGGGCCACTCCTCATACCTTCGTTTCTCATTACAAATTGGATTTGGCCTCCAGGGACAGGGCAAGCTTTGGTTCCACTGTTCTCAAGAGTCTGTTCCATTGAGCCACCCAGGATAGAGATGCTAGGGACGCGGTCCCATCCAGCAAGAATGAAGGCGAGATTGACAACTTAACATTTAGAAGTTATATACCTACCATAACGTTCCATGTTAGTTGTCTTCTCTCGCCTTCTTTCTTGCGTCCCTCCCTCCCTCCTGTCCCCCTTGCCTGGACAGACATTGATCTCCTCTTTCTCGGGAAGATTCTTCTTCCTTGGACACCAGTTAGTTGGCCTTGATTACCTGGTTTCCCTTTACAGCCTTTTAGGCTAGTTGTTCCTCTTTCCTTAGTGGAAAGTTTTTTGGTAGGCAGTTTTTCCTCTAGATACCAAACGAGATCTGGGTAATTACCGCCTTGCATCATGGGATATGGGGCTGCCTCGAGCTGGTAAAAGTGACTCTCGAGCTTAGCAAGTGCCGAGTCGGAGCCGAGGATCGACTCCGAACCCATCCAGCAAGAAAGAAGGCGAGAGAAGACAACTAACATGGAATGTTATGGTAGGTACAAAACTTCTAATTTGATAAAGGTTGGGTCTAAACCTGTTTAAAAAAAAAATGACTGTTCATTCCACAAGAGCAGTGTCATCTTCTAAAGTTTTCAACATCAATTTCAGATTGATATTTGTGCAGCTAGAAATTTCTCTACCAAACATCCTTTGTGTCTTGTTATAAACTGGATGTACAATCCAAAACTAGTTCCGGCTTTGGCTCCACTTCTTCGTGTTTCACTGTTGCAGTCATCACATTTGGGTTATGTGCCTGCAGATAGCCCTCAGCCGGCCTGAATACCAGTGTCTTGGGATTTCTGCATCGGATGCTGTCGCTTCTTCCATGATGTCAGGTCGTCAGGGGTATAAAACATGCAGCCGATGCCGTTACACCAGTCTTTCTTGCTGTGCGGTGCCCAAAGCAGAAGCAGTTCGCAAGTGCCGGTTGTCCGACTCCTGAAATTTTCGTTTTCGAGTTTCAGACCTGAAGTGTTCTAAAAGATAAGTACACTGTTGGGGATCCTTTTTTCTTGCTCTAACCGATATCAGAAAAAATTAGTAATTGTCTTGCTTGTGGAATACAAATACCTCATACAGATTTTCATTCTTACTGTGTCACCTGTTTAGGCCCAGACCACGACGTCCCCCGCCGTCAGTTTTGTGCCTTGTTCAACACCTGTACTATTCATCAGGCTATTTTTGTAGCTAAATACTTTTGCTGTCGATCTCCGTACTTTGAAATGGCTTAGTTAAGCCATCCCACTACGATCTTCCGAAAAAATGTAAGGATAAAGACAGAGACAGACTGCATAGGTCCAAAACTGCTGATGATGCTACCGTTAAGCTAGTCGCCAGTCTGCCAGTACTTAGTGAGGCGCTTCCGCAGCCCCTGATACCCGCTTTTACAGATTCGCAGGCCTCTACTGAGAGACCCATTCGGAGTCCAGTATGACACAAGATGCTTCTTCGACTATGGAATCTGCAGATGTGTCTACCTTGGATGGGTTCCGGAGCAGCTGTACAGGCACTGGCTTCTGAGGGTGTATTCAGGCCTACCGATTCTCATAATAAACAGATGACTTCGTTTCAAGCCAAAAGTACGTAATTCCTCAGGCCTAAAGCTCGCACTACACCTAGGGAACAGATGACCAAAGCGCATTCTCAGGCCCACATGCCTCAAAAACAAATGATTAGAATGGCTGAAGACCTTATTACCTTAATTAGGGGAAGCCAGCATTCCCCCTCTAAGAGACCTAGAACTGATTTTCCTTCAGATTCTTCTGATCAGGAATCTGATATCTCTGTTCCTTCTACCAGGACATACCCTTATCTACCTATGAGGATTCTGATTCAGAGGATTCCATTCCCTCTACTTCTCCAGAAAAGCTTGCATACCCTTAGGGAACTTTTCCGCTGGGAAAGCAAAGACTATTCTCAGTCCAAAAAGAGACTCTGGGAATTTTTATACGTGCCTCAGCACAGGCCTCTAGCTATCCCTCCTGTTCTGGAGATTGTAGATGTTTTCTTGGAATCAAGTCTTAACCCAGATACTTTGCCTCCAGCTCCCAGGAAACCTGACAGGTACTGTAGAGTACCTGACTCACAAATTCCTTTTCAACAATTCTACTGCGGATCCAGAGACCATTTCCCAAGGACCAAAGGCCGTTAAGGCTACTACTGCCAAAAATCCTACCATTTCTGACAGGTATTCCAGGGCTTTAGACAGATGGGGTAAGAAGGTATACACCTCTGCTACTCTGGCCATTATGGCTTTAAATTTCCAGTTTACATCCGAGTGACGCCTCCAGGTGCATCTGCAGTTAACTCCTACTGCTCCTCTAGGCGTCAAATATTACTTATGCATATTTGCATTAATAATTCCAAAACCATGCTACATACAAGGTTTAAAAATATTTTATCTTGAAGCATACATGGTGGCAAACACAATTGTATTGATATTTGACCTATGTCAATGAGTATTTGTTAGAATTGTAAGGTGATAATTTAATTTTTAAAGGCTCAGGCCACATCCACTAGGAGTTAAAGGTACATACTCAAAATAGTTGCACTGGAGTGAATGAGATAGCAGCATATTATGGGGCTAATTAAACAGAAATGATGTTGATTCCTGACTTTGCAGAACAGAAAGATTTATACGAGTTAATGCATTCTGCTGACCAAGTTGGTAAACATACTTTGCAATGTGGTTTTGATGCTTTAGAAGCATCTTGCAGAGCTGCTGTCACTGGGTCTGTACTTAGAAGGCATGCTTGGCTTAAGGAACAAAACTTGCCAGATCATGTAAAAGCAAAATTACTGGATGCACCCTTAAACCAAGAGTGCCTTTTTGGCAATAAAGCAGAATAAGTCCTCAAAAGTATGGAGGAAAAAGCTAAATCAATGCAAACTGTTAAAGCTTTCTTACAAGTACAGCCACCTAGATTCAGTAGGCATTGTCCTTCAAAGAACTGGTCTTTTCCAGTCACTTCCAGGCCTTCAGTCCAAACCCAGGGGCAGCAGACCACCAAGACTTCAGTCTCAGGTTATGCATAGTTCTAAACAGTGGGATGCTCCCACGTCCAAATCAGGGAGTAGTAAGCCACCCCCTATGGTAAAATTGCACAATGACTTATCCTTAACTCCTCCAAGCCTTGTTCAACTACTTGCACCTTTAGGAGGAAAACTCGCCCTGCTTGCAAAAAAACTGGGATTTCATTACCCAAGACAAATGGGTTTTAAACATTGTTTCCCTAGGATACAGATTCCACTTCCACTCTCTCCCAACCCTAAGTGGATGGCCAGATCTCCCCCCAAGCCAGTGGGCAGAGACCCAAAAGCAAGTACTTTCTCTCCTCAGCATCAAGGCTATTCAAACTGTCCCAGCAGAACAAAGGGGACAAAGCTTTTATTCAAGACTGTTCCTGGTTCCCAGAAAAGAAAACTCCTGGCGTCCTATCCTGGATCTGTCTATTCTCAACACCTTTCTGGTGGTTCCAAAATTCAAAATGCTAACTCTCCAACAGCTGCTTCCTATGCTAGCCACGGATGCCTGACTGGAGATGCTAGACTTAAAAGAAGCTTACCTGCACATCCCCATAAGGGAATCTTGCAGGAAATACCTACACTTCAAGGCAGGCTCTATGTAGTATCAGTTCTCTGCACTTCCCTTTGGTTTATCTACTGCGCCCAGGGTATCCACAAAGTGCCTAGCTCCAGCCATTGCATTTTGCAGGTAGAGAAGTATTCAGATTTACCCATACTTGACGATTGCCTGATTCAGGCGGAAAGTCAGACTTGCTATTACAACACCTGGCATTTGTAAAGAGACTTCTAACTTCACTGGGGTACACCATCAATGAAAAGAAATCGCACCTAGTGCCCTGCCAATAGATTGTATTCCTGGGAGCAAGCTTGAACACAACTTCCCAGATAGCATTCCTCACTCCAGAGAAACAAATTTGTTTGCCAACCTACTTCAACCTGCTGGCCACCAAAACCCAGCTATTTACAAGGAAAATACTGCAAGCTCTGGGGTTCATGGCCTCTTGCATTCTGTTAGTTCCATATGCAAGACTTTATATGAGGAAACTTCTGGTGTCAACATTCTCAGGACCTGGAAACAATAAATTCCTGTCATTCCTTGTCTAAGGGCAGAGTTCCTTTGGCAACCACAACAAGGGACTCCCTTTCACTCTACCCTCTGCTGCCCAAACCCTAACAGACGCATCAGACTATGCATGGGGGGGAGGCTCACATGGCAGGGCAGTGCTTTCAGGGCAAATGGAACTCAAAGCAGATGGACCTGCACATCAATCAAAAAGAAATTTTAGCTGTACAGAATGTTCTGACAGCCTTCAAAGAACTTATTCTTCCAGAACAACTATTGGTAAAGACAGACAACGCCACAGTTATGTGGTACATAAACAAGCAGGGGGGACCCCATTCCTAACCACTCTGCAAACTAGCCATGGCTCTGTGGAACTAAGCCTTGAGCAACCAAGTGCACCTACAAGCTCAACTCCTGCCAGGCAAACTAAATTCACTGGCAGACCACTTAAGCAGAAATCTCATGGACCACACAAATGGAAACTGGAACCCAAAATATTCAAGCTTTTGAGGAACAGATGGGGGACACCATAGGTGGACCTGTTTGCGCCCCCTCAGAACTATCAGTTGAACAAATACTGCACCAGAACTCCCCACAGTCGAGCTTGGAAAGTGGATGCCCTGTCCTTTACCCGGGAAAGTATCTCAGTTTATTGCCTTTCCCCCTCTGCCTCTCCTCTCGAAGGTTCTACTAAAGATCAAACAGGACAAGCCAAGGACAATCCTGATTGCACCAGACTGGCCACGCCCAGCACTGGTATCCTCTTTAGCGCAGTCTGGCAGCACTACAACCATGGCACTTGCCTCAGACTCCTTCCCTGCTGTCCCAGCAGGCTGTCCAGATTCTGCACCCTTAGCTTCAGACCCTGAACCTTGCATCCTAGCTGATCCCCTGAGCTCACCTCTAGCAACCCTCAGTAAGCAGGTGCTGGATGTCATTCATGAGGCAATGAGGCCTAGTATTAGAAAATCCTATTCAGAAAAGTGGAAAAGATACTGTTCCTGGAGCCAGTGTCAGGGGATGGCCACAACGGTGCCCAGCCTTACCTCTTATACTAGATTACTTAACAGAAATGCTCCACA